>NC_053022.1:504542896-504595411 GCF_003073215.2 Triticum urartu | reverse complement strand
TAAAGATCGTAAATGCATTAAGTCTTCTTGATTAAAAAGGATAGCTTCTATGGGAGGACGACCAGTGTCCACCCTATAATGCGCAAAAATTTCATTGGCTTCTTTTATTATAAATCTAAACTCATGTGCCAAAAAGATAGTAGCTGCTCGCTTAACAGAAGAGTGCTCAATATTGGATAATTCTAGAAAAATCCTTTGTATGCAAGGATGCATATGAATAAACCGTCTTTCAAGTTCAACTACGAGCAAAGATATAGCATCCGCAAGACTACTAGTTTTATGAAGAATAGATCAACCCATAGTGGGCAAAGCACCAGCACAAGTAAAGAAATCTTGAATAACTCCTTTTCCAATAATATTACCACTACCGATTCGAAACTTTTTAGTATGTAAGATAGTGGGTTCTTCAGGAGGATCATCAAAAGCATCAAAGTTTCCCATATTATTACTATTGTCCTTATCAACGATAACCTCCCCAGTTTCAGACATAATGGCAGCAAAAACCACAAGGAGCAAGCGAAGAAGAGGCGAACGGAAAAGAGGGCGAATAAAATGGCAAAGGTGAAGTGGGGGAGAGGAAAACGAGAGGCAAATGGAAAATAATGTAATGCGAGGGATAAGAGTTTGTGATGGGTACTTGGTATGTCTTGACTTGTGCGTAGACTCCCCGGCAACGGCGCCAGAAATCCTTCTTGCTACCTCTTGAGCACTGCGTTGGTTTTCCCTTGAAGAGGAAAGGGTGATGCAGCAAAGTAGCGTAAGTATTTCCCTCAGTTTTTGAGAACCAAGGTATCAATCCAGTAGCAGGCTACACGCAAATCCCTCGTACCTGCACAAACAAATAAGAACCTTGCAACCAACGCGATAAAGGGGTTGTCAATCCCTTCACGGCCACTTGCAAAAGTGAGATCTGATAGAGATAATAAGATAAATATTTTTGGTATTTTTGTTGTATAGATTGGAAAGTAAATATTGCAAAATAAAATAGATCAGAAACTTATATGATGGAAGATAGACCCGGGGGCCATAGGTTTCACTAGTGGCTTCTCTCAAGATAGCATAAATGTTACGGTGGGTGAAAAAATTATTGTCGAGCAATTGATAGAAAAGTGCATAGTTATGAGAATATCTAGGCATGATCATGTATATAGGCATCACGTCCGCGATAAGTAGACCGAAACGATTGTGCATCTACTACTATTACTCCACACATCGACCGCTATCCAGCATGCATCTAGAGTATTAAGTTCATAAGAACAGAGTAACGCAATAGGCAAGATGACATGATGTAGAGGGATAAACTCAAGCAATATGATGTAAACCCCATCTTTTTATCCTCGATGGCAATAATACAGTTTGTGCCTTGCTGCCCCTGCTGTCACTGGCAAGATTGAACCCAAAGCTAAACCCTTCTCCCATTGCAAGAAAGATCAATCTAGTAGGCCAAACCAAACTGATAATTCGAAGAGACTTGCAAAGATAACAAATCATACATAAAAGAATTCAGAGAAGATTCAAATATTTTTCATAGATAATCTTGATCATAAACCCACAATTCATCGGATCTCGACAAACACACCGCAAAAAGAATTACATCGAATAGATCTCCAAGAAGATCGAGGAAAACTTTGTATTGAGATCCAAAGAGAGAGAAGAAGCCATCCAGCTAATAACTATGGACCCGAAGGTCTGAGGTAAACTACTCACACATCATCGGAGAGGCTATGGTGTTGATGTAGAAGCCCTCCGTGATCAATTCCCCCTCCGGCGGAGCGCCGGAAAAGGCCCCAAGATGGGATCTCATGGGTACAGAAGGTTGCGGTGGTGGAAATAGGGTTTCGTGGTGCTCTCGGATGTTTTCGGGGTATATGAGTATATATAGGCGAAAGAAGTCGGTTGGGGGAGCCACGAGGGGCCCACGAGGGTGGGGGGCGGGCCTACCCTCCTGAGCGTGCCTCCCTGCCTCGTGGCCACCTCATCGCTTCCTTGACGTCCACTTCAGGTCTCCTGGATTGTGTTTGTTCCAAAAACGATTCTCCCAAAGGTTTCATTACGTTTGGACTCCGTTTGATATTCCTTTTCTGCGAAACACTGAAATAGGCAAAAAACAACAATTTGCACTTGGCCTCCGGTTAGTAGGTTAGTCCCAAAAATAATATAAAAGTGTATAATAAAGCCCATTAAACATCCAAAACAGATAATATAATAGCATGGAACAATCAAAAATTATAGATACGTTGGAGACGTATCAGTCAACGGGTCTGGCACATTCAGATCCGTATGTATTTTGCAAATCTCTATGTCTCCCTCCTTGACTTGATCAAGGATGGAGTTGAAGCGTCTCTTGATGTGTTTGGTTCTTTTCTGAAATCTGGATTCCTTCGCTAAGGCTATTGCTCTAGTATTGTCACAAAAGATTTTCATTGGACCTGATGCACTTGGTACTACACCTAGATCGGATATGAACTCCTTCATCCAGACTCCTTCATTCACTGCTTCCGAAGCAGCTATGTACTCCCCTTCACACGTAGATCCTGCCACGACGCTTTGCTTGGAACTGCACCAACTGACAGCTCCACCATTCAATATAAATACATATCCGGTTTGTGACTTGGAGTCATCCGGATCTGTGTCAAAGCTAGCATCAACGTAACCATTTACGACGAGCTCTTTGTCACCTCCATAAACGAGAAACATATCCTTAGTCCTTTTCAGGTACTTCAGGATGTTCTTGACCATTGTCCAGTGATCCACTCCTGGATTACTTTGGTACCTCCCTGATAGACTTATAGCAAGGCACACATCAGGTCTGGTACACAACATAGCTTACATGATAGAACCTATGGCTGAGACATAGGGAATGACTTTCATTTTCTCTCTATCTTCTGCAATGGTCGGGCATTGAGTGTGACTCAACTTCACACCTTGTAACACAGGCAAGAACCTTTTCTTTGACTGATCCATTTTGAACTTCTTCAAAACTTTATCAAGGTATGTGCTTTGTGAAAGTCCAATTAAGCGTCTTGATCTATCTCTATAGATCTTGATGCCCAATATATAAGCAGCTTCACCGAGGCCTTTCATTGAAAAACTTTTATTCAAGTATCCATTTATGTTATCCAGAAATTCTATATCATTTCCAATCAACAATATGTCATCCACATATAATATTAGAAATGCTATAGAGCTCCCACTCACTTTCTTGTAAATACAGGCTTCTCCAAAAGTCTGTATAAACCATATGCTTTGATCACCTCATCAAAGTGTGTATTCCAACTCCGAGATGCTTGCACCAGTCCATAAATGGATCGCTGGAGCTTGCACACTTTGTCAGCACCTTTAGGATCGACAAAACTTTCTGGTTGCATCATATACAACTCTTCTTTAAGAAATCCATTAAGGAATGCAGTTTTGACATCCATTTGCCAGATTTCATAATCATAAAATGCGGTAATTGCTAACATGATTCGGACAGACTTAAGCATCGCTATGGGTGAGAAGGTCTCATCATAGTCAACTCCTTGAACTTATCGAAAAACTTTCGCGACAAGTCGAGCTTTGTAGACAGTAACATTACCATCAGCGTCAGCGTCAGTCTTCTTCTTGAAGATCCATTTATTCTCTATGGCTTGCCGATCATCGGGCAAGTCCACCAAAGTCTATACTTTGTTCTCATACATGGATCCCATCTCAGATTTCATGGCCTCAAGCCATTTTGCGGAATCTGGGCTCATCATCGCCTCCTCATAGTTCGTAGGTTTGTCATGGTCTAGTAACATGACTTCCAGAACAGGATTACCATACCACTCTGGTGCCGAATGTGCTCTGGTTGACCTACGAGGTTCGGTAGTAACTTGATACAAAGTTTCATGATCATTATCATTAGCTTCGTCACTAGTTGGTGTAGGCATCACGAAAACGGCTTTCTATGGTGAGCTACTTTCCAATTCGAGAGAAGGTACAATTACCTCATCAAGTTCTACTTTCCTCCCATTCACTTCTTTCGAGAGAAACTCCTTCTCTAGAAAGGATCCATTCTTAGCAACAAAGATCTTGCCTTCGGATCTGTGATAGAAGGTGTACCCAATAGTCGCTTTTGGGTATCCTATGAAGACACATTTCTCCGACTTGGGTTCGAGCTTATCAGGCTGAAGCTTTTTCACATAAGCATCGCAACCCCAAACTTTAAGAAATGACAGCTTAGGTTTCATGCCAAACCATAGTTCATACGGTGTCGTCTCAACGGATTTAGATGGTGCCCTATTTAAATTGAATACAGCTGTCTCTAATGCATAACCCCAAAACTATAGTGGTAAATCGGTAAGAGACATCATAGATCGCACCATATGTAATAAAGTATGATTACGACATTCGGAGACACCATTACGCTGTGGTGATCCAGGTGGCGTGAGTTGTGAAACTATTCCACATTGTTTTAAATGAAGGCCAAATTCATAACTCAAATATTCGCCTCCCCGATCAGATCGTAGAAACTTTATTTTGTTGTTACGATGATTGTCCACTTCACTCTGAAATTCTTTGATCTTTTCAAATGTTTCATACTTGTGTTTCATTAAGTAGATATACTCATATCTTCTCAAATTGTCTGTGAAGGTCAGGAAATAACGATACCCGCCGCGAGCCTCAACACTCATTGGACTGTTGGAAATATGCCCTAGAGGCAATAATAAATTGGTTATTATTATATTTCCTTGTTCATGATAATCGTTTATTATCCATGCTATAATTGTATTGATAGGAAACTCAGATACATGTGTGGATACATAGACAACACCATGTCCCTAGTAACCCTCTAGTTGACTAGCTCGTTGATCAATAGATGGTTATGTTTCCTAACCATGGACATTGGATGTCGTTGATAACGGGATCACATCATTAGGAGAATGATGTGATGGACAAGACCCAATCCTAAGCCTAGCACAAAGGTCGTATAGTTCGTATGCTAAAGCTTTTCTAATGTCAAGTATCATTTCCTTAGACCATGAGATTGTGCAACTCCCGGATACCGTAGGAATGCTTTGGGTGTATCAAACGTCACAACGTAACTGGGTGACTATAAAGGTGCATTACAGGTATCTCTGAAAGTGTCTGTTGGGTTGGCACGAATCGAGACTGGGATTTGTCACTCCGTGTAAACGAAGAGGTATCTCTGGGCCCACTCGGTAGGACATCATCATATGCGCAATGTGACCAAGGAGTTGATCACGGGATGATGTGTTACGGAACGAGTAAAGAGACTTGCCGGTAACGAGATTGAACAAGGTATCGGTATACCGACGATCGAATCTCGGGCAAGTACAATACCGCTAGACAAAGGGAATTGTATACGGGATTGATTAAGTCCTTGACATCGTGGTTCATCCGATGAGATCATCGTGGAACATGTGGGAGCCAACATGGGTATCCAGATCCCGCTGTTGGTTATTGACCGGAGAACGTCTCGGTCATGTCTGCATGTCTCCCGAACCCGTAGGGTCTACACACTTAAGGTTCGGTGACGCTAGGGATATAGAGATATTAGTATGCGGTAACCCGAAAGTTGTTCGGAGTCCCGGATGAGATCCCGGATGTCACGAGGAGTTCCGGAATGGTCTGGAGGTAAAGAATTATATATAGGAAGTGCTATTTCGGCCATCGGGACAAGTTTCGGGGTCACCGGTATTGTACCGGGACCACCGGAAGGGTCCCGGGGGTCCACCGGGTGGGGCCACCTGCCCCGGGGGGCCACATGCGCTGTAGGGGGTGCGCCTTGGCCTATATGGGCCAAGGGCACCAGCCCCAAGAGGCCCATGCGCCAAGAGAAGAGAAAAAGGGGAGAGTCCTAAAAGGGGAAGGCACCTCCGAGGTGCCTTGGGGAGGATGGACTCCTCCCCACCCTTGGCCGCACCCTTCCTTGGAGGAAGGGGCAAGGGCTGCGCCTCCCCCTCTCCCTTGGCCCTATATATAGTGGGGGAAAAGGAGGAGCAAACATACCTGAGCCCTGGCGCCTCCCTCTCCCTCCCGTGACATATCTCCCTCCTCCCGCAGCGCTTAGCGAAGCCCTGTTGGAATCCCGCTACTTCCACCACGCCGTCGTGCTGCTGGATCTCCATCAACCTCTCCCTCCTCCTTGCTGGATCAAGGCGTGGGAGACGTCTCCGTTCCGTATGTGTGTTGAACGCGGAGGTGCCGTCCGTTCGGCGCTAGGATCATCGGTGATTTGAATCACGACGAGTACGACTCCATCAACCCCGTTCACTTGAACGCTTCCTCTTAGCGATCTACAAGGGTATGTAGATGCACCCTCCTTCCCCTCGTTGCTGGTCTCTCCATAGATAGATCTTGGTGATACGTAGAAATTTTTTGAATTTCTGCTACGTTCCCCAACATGGACCGCATACATCGGTATGTATTATTTCCAATAAATCAGTAGCTCGCTCCATTGTTCCGCAGAACGGAGTTTTAGTCATCTTGCCCATGAGGCATGGTTCGCAAGCATCAAATGATTCATAATCAAGTGATTCCAAAAGTCCATCTGGATGGAGTTTCTTCATGCGCTTTACACCAATATGACCTAAACGGCAGTGCCACAAATATGTTGCACTATCATTATCAACTTTGCATCTTTTGGCATCAATATTATGAATATGTGCATCACCACGATCGAGATTCAACAAAAATAGACCACTCTTCAAGGGTGCATGACCATAAAAGATATTACTCATATAAATAGAAGAACCATTATTCTCTGATTTAAATGAATACCGTCTCGCATTAAACAAGATCCAGATATAATATTCATGCTCAACGCTGGCACGAAATAACAATTATTCAGGTCTAAAACTAATCCCGAAGGTACATGTAGAGGTAGCGTGCCGACAGCGATCACATCAACCTTGGAACCATTCCCGACGCGCATCGTCACCTTGTCCTTACCCAATCTTCGTTTAATCCGTAGTCCCTGTTTCGAGTTACAAATATGAGCAACTGAACCGGTATCAAATACCCAGGCACTACTACGAGCATTAGTAAGGTACACATCAATAACATGTATATCAAATATACCTTTGTTCACTTTGCCATCCCTCTTATCCGCCAAATACTTGGGGCAGTTCCACTTCCAGTGACCAATCCCTTTGCAGTAGAAGCACTCAGTTTTAGGCTTAGGTCCAGACTTGGGCTTCTTCCCGGGAGTGGAAACTTGCTTGCAATTCTTCTTGAAGTTCCCGTTCTTTCCTTTGCCCTTTTTCTTGAAACTAGTGGTCTTGTTAACCATCAACACTTGATGCTCCTTCTTGATTTCTACCTCCGCAGCTTTCAGCATTGTGAAGAGCTCGGGAATAGTCTTCTCCATCCCTTGCATATTATAGTTCATCACGAAGCCTTTATAGCTTGGTGGCAGTGATTGAAGAACTCTGTCAATAACACTATCATCTGGAAGATTAACTCCCAGCTGAATCAAGTGGCTATGATACCCAGACATTCTGAGTATGTGTTCACTGACAGAACTGTTCTCCTCCATCTTGCAGCTATAGAACTTGTTGGAGAATTCATATCTCTCAACTCGGGCATTTTCTTGAAATATTAACTTCAATTCCTGGAACATCTCATATGCTCCATGACGTTCAAAATGACTTTGAAGTGCCGATTCTAAGCCGTAGAGCATGGCACACTGAACTATCGAGTAGCCATCAACACGCGACTGCCAGGCATTCACAATGTTCGCAGTTGCTGGAGGGGGTGGCACACCTAGCGGTGCATCAAGGACATAACTCTTCTATGTAGCAATGAGGATAATCCTCAAGTTACGGACCCAGTCCGTGTAGTTGCTGCCATCATGTTTCAACTTAGCTTTCTCTAGGAATGCATTAAAATTCAAGGAACGGTAGCACGGGCCATTGATCTACAACATAGATATGCAAAAACTATCAGGACTAAGTTCATGATAAATAAAGTTCAATTAATCATATTACTTAAGAACTCTCACTTAGATAGACATCCCCCAAGTCATCTAAATGATCACGTGATCCAAATCAACTAAACCATGTCCGGTCATCATGTGAGATGGAGTAGTCTTCAATGGTGAACCTCTCTATGTTGATCATATCTACTATATGATTCACGTTCGACCTTTCGGTCTCTAGTGTTCCGAGTGTTGGGGAACGCGGTATTTCAAAAAAAATTACCTACGATCATGCAAGATCTATCTATGTGATGCATAGCAATGAGCGGGAGAGTGTGTCCACGTACCCTCGTAGACTGAACGCGGAAGCGTTAAGTAATGTGGTTGATGTAGTCGAACATCTTCGCGATCCAACCAATCAAGTACCGAACGCACGGCACCTCCGCGATCTGCAAACGTTCTGCTCGGTGACGTCCCTCAAATTCTAGATCCAGCTGAGGCCAAGGGAGAGTTCCCTCAGCACGACGATGTGGTGACGGTGATGATGAAGTTACCGGCACAGGGCTTCGCCTAAGCACTACAACGATATGACCGAGGTGGAAATCTATGGAGGGGGGCACCGCACATGGCTAATGAAAGTGCAACTATCCCTAGGTGGTTTTGGTAATTCATAACAACATATAGCTCATTGAGCTAATGCTGTTCCAAGATGATTATTTCAGGAAAGCTCAATGATTGGCATGGCATGGATGTTGAAAGTGGATCCCTCAAAATGCTAAGGACAAAGGATTGGCTCAAGCTCAAAGGCTCAAGACTCTTCATTTTATATTTTAGTGATCCAAGATCACATTGAGTCTTTAGGAAAAGACAATACTATCAAGGAGGGATGAGGTGTTGCTTAATGAGCCTCTTGCTTCATGTGCTTAGTGATATGCTCCAAAACCCTCAACTACTTTCCCATATCCACATTTGACCTAAACCCAAAGCCAAAATCGGCCCTACCGATTCTTTCAACCCGGCGCCACCGAGTTTCACTTGTCATAGCCATTGCCAAACCCTAGCAAATCGGTTCTACCGATAGGGATCTCGGTCTCACCGAGATGGGATTGCAAACTCTCGGTTTCCCTTTCGTAACTTTTCGGTCTCACCGAAAGAGCGGATCGGTCCCATCGAGATTGCAATGTAAACTCTCTGTTTCCTTTTTGTAACATTTCGGTCTCACCGAAAGAGCAAATCAGTCCCACCGAGTTTACCTGACCAACTCTCTGGTTAGCTTATTACCAAAATCGGTCTCACCGAGATTACGTTATGCCCTAACCCTAACCATATCGGTCCGACCGAGTTGCATGTCAGTCCCACCGAAAATCTCTAACGGTCACTAGGTTTACTATTTCGGTCTGACCGAGTTTGTTGATTCGGTCCCACCGAGATTGGTAAATTGTGTGTAACGGTTAGATTTTGTGTGGAGGCTATAAATACCCCTCCGCCTCCTCTTCACTCGTGGAGAGAGCCATCAGAGCACATCTACACTTCCAACTCATATGTTCTGAGAGAGAACCACCTACTCATGTGTTGAGACCAAGATATTCCATTCCTACCATATGAATCTTGATCTCTAGCCTTCCCCAAGTTGCTTTCCACTCAAATCTTCTTTCCACCAAATCCAAATCCTGTGAGAGAGAGTTGAGTGTTGGGGAGACTATCATTTGAAGCACAAGAGCAAGGAGTTCATCATCAACACACCATTTGTTACTTCTTGGAGAGTGGTGTCTCCTAGATTGGCTAGGTGTCACTTGGGAGCCTCCGACAAGATTGTGGAGTTGAACCAAGGAGTTTGTAAGGGCAAAGAGATCGCCTACTTCGTGAAGATCTACCGCTAGTGAGGCAAGTCCTTCGTGGGCGATGGCCATGGTGGGATAGACAAGGTTGCTTCTTCGTGGACCCTTCGTGGGTGGAGCCCTCCGTGGACTCGCGCAACCGTTACCCTTCGTGGGTTGAAGTCTCCATCAACGTGGATGTAGGATAGCACCACCTATCCGAAGCACGGGAAAAACATCCGTGTCTCCAATTGCGTTTGAATTCTCCAAACCCTTCCCTTTACATTCTTGCAAGTTGCATGCTTTACTTTCCACTGCCAATATACTCTTTGCATGCTTGCTTGAATTGTGTGATGATTGCTTGACTTGTCCTAAAGTAGCTAAAATCTGCCAAGAACTAAAATTGGGAAAAGGTTAAGTTTTTATTTGGTCAAGTAGTCTAATCACCCCACCTCTAGACATACTTTCGATCCTACAAGTGGTATCAGAGCTTTGGTCTCCATTTGCTTTGATTTCCATAGCTTTTGGTGGTCATAGCCTTGGTTTCACAACCTAGGAGAGTATGGCGTCTAGCGAGGGAAATTATCACCGTAGAGGTCCTTACTTTGATGGTACTAATTTTGCTAGTTGGAAGCATAAAATGAAAATGCATATTCTTGGACATAACCCCGCCGTTTGGGCTATTGTGTGTGTTGGTTTGCAAGGTGACTTCTTTGATGGGAGAGAACCAAACCGTGAAGCTACCGCGGACGAGTTGAAGATGTTGCAATACAATGCTCAAGCTTGTGATATTCTCTTCAACGGATTGTGCCCCGAAGAATTTAACAAAATCAGCCGTCTTGAGAATGCAAAGGAAATTTGGGACACTTTGATTGATATGCACGAAGGTACTGACTCCGTCAAGGAATCCAAATTGGATGTGCTTCAAAGTCAACTTGACAAGTTCAAAATGAAGGATGGTGAAGGTGTCGTTGAAATGTACTCTAGGCTTGCTCTCATCACAAATGAGATTGCCGGCTTAGGGAGTGAAGAGATGACCGATAGATTCATCCTCAAGAAGATTCTAAGAGCCTTGGATGGAAAATATGATACCGTGTGCACATTGATCCAAATGATGCCCAATTACAAAGATCTCCAGCCAACGGAGGTAATTGGAAGAATTGTTGCTCATGAGATGTCACTTAAGGATAAAGAGGAACTTCACAACAAATCAAGTGGTGCCTACAAAGCCTCATGTGAAGCCCCTACATCATCAAGTGAGAAACAAAACTTCAATGAAGAATTGAGCTTAATGGTGAAGAACTTCAACAAGTTCTACAAGAGTAGAAGCAAAGATAGAAGCTCCAAGTCAAGGTCCTACAATGACAAAAGATCTTCTAGTTGAGAGCGAAACTGCTACAATTGTGGAAGACCCGGACACTATTCCAATGAGTGTACGGCTCCCTACAAGAGAAGAGAAGACTCTCCAAAAATAAGAAGCAAAAGAGAAGAATCACCACCAAGAGAGAGAAGGAGTAGAGATGATCGTTATGAACGAAGATACTCACGGAGAAGCAAGGATTCGGCAAGGAAGGAAAAATCATCAAGAAGCTACATAAAACGAAGACATCAAGCTCATGTTGGTGAATGGGTATCCGGCTCCGACTCCGACGACCACTCCGAGAGAAGTTATCACTCCGACTCCGAATATACTCAAGATGAAGGTGTTGCCGGTCTAGCACTTGTGACAACCAACTCCTACGATATATTTGACTCACCAAATGAAGGAATTGGAAGATGCTTAATGACCAAAGGTCCTAAGGTAACACACCCCGAGTATGTTGATTTTAATAGTGATGAAGATGACTTGTTAGGTGATGATGATTTACTTGTTGACAACTCTAGTGATGAATACTATGATGAAACATCAATTAATCATGCTAATCAAGATAAAACGAATGACAATGATAAGGAGAAGATTGAGGCTCTAACTAAAGAACTAAACACTCTTAAGTTAGCTCATGAAACTATCTTCGAAGATCATCGAGAACTTTTAAGAGCTCATGAGAAGTTACGCTTTGAAAAGCTCAATCTTGAGCAAGAGCATGAGTTTTTAAAGGCAATCAATGATGATCTCCGCAAGAAAAGTTCTTCTTACATTGCCAAGCGTTTACTCTTATCCACTCACATGCCTCAAGTCAAGTCTAGTAATAAGAACAAGAAAGATTCTTCCTCTAGTAGTAACGATGATCATGATAAATCCAATATTGTTGCTTCTAGTAGTTCTCTTGATTCCACTAATGATTCTCTTAGCCAAGTTACACTTGAGCAAGAAAACAGCTTATTGAAGGGAATTATAGAGAAAGGAGTGTACAAAAGCCTTGCCGAGAGTAAGCAATTCGAGGAAATTGTGCGCAAGCAAGGAATGCACCGGAAGAATCAAGGTGTTGGTTTTGAACGAAAGTTCAATGCCAATGGAGTTGAGTGGGAAGAAGATCAATACCCCAAGACAAATTTTGTTCCTCAACAAGAGAAGTATCCTACTTCCTTCAAGGGGACACAAGCTCAAGATGATCTTCCACCACAAGACTACAAGCAAAAAGGCAAGGCCAAGCTTCAAGAAGAAATTGATGCATTTGAAGAAGCTCCTAAGACCTTAGTCAAGTGGCTTCCCAAGACCACTTAAAGTTCCACTTCATCAAGTACGACTACAACTCCAAGGATTCCCATCAAGATGGTGTGGATCCAAAAGAAGAAGAACTAGAGAGTTCTTGAGGGTGACTCCGCCAACATACTTCTCTCTTATCATTTTGGCAAGAACAAGTGCAATCAACTTCCACATATTGCACTAGTTCAAGGAGTCACAAACCCTCTTGTTGGTAAGACAAGGGACAAGGTAACCTAAAAGTTTTCATGGACATCATCTTGTGTGTGCATCACTCTATGTCTATGGATATCCTTGTTTGTTCCTTGTGGGACTAACCCATGTAGGTATTGAACGTGCAATTCACTCAAATGGATAGCTCCAAGTGATCTACATCAACATTGAGCATCCACATCTTCAACATCTACATGAAGTCATCATCGACAAAACCCAAGGTTAGTTCATCCCTCTTAGGGGGGATATCACATCTAGGGGGAGCTTTACTCTAAGACTTGAGCTAAAGCAACTCTAAAGATGTGAACACAACAATGCTTTATGTAAAAGTGGTAACCCCACTTGATCTTAAACGATGAGTATGACCTATGATCAAGTGTTCTCACTTGACTCCTAAGTCAATATACTCATATATAGATGACCTAGTCATCGCCAATTGCTTGATAGATGCTAGAATTGGTTGTGCATGCTTTGTCACATATTTCAATTGCCATTTTATTGTGTGAGCATGTTGGTTGCATATTTTACTCATTCGAGGACATCCACTTGTTGTTTTGATTGTTTGGTTTTATTTCCTTTTGCCAAGTGGATGGACAAGAATGCCTAAGAACCTCCTCTAGCTATCTATGCTTTTCTCGTATCAAACTCTATTCATGCTACATCACAAAATTTGATCAAGTCAGATTCGAACCACTCTGTGTGAGGAGCACTCGGAGTCCCCGATTCGTCATAGACTTAAACTTCCAAAACCTCTTTATGATTCTCGGTCTGACCGATATCCTACTTTCGGTCCTACCGAGATCATTAAGTTGATCTGAATTTTCGATCTCGGTGCAACCGACTTGAACCATTCGGTCACACCGAGTTGCAATAACTGTATACAGTTTTGCATCTCGGTGCCACCGAGTTGTTCCACTCGGTCACACCGACAGGGTTGGGCTATATATAGTCACGGGCAAAAATTTGGAAATTTCTCCGAACCCCTTGGCCTGCGCGATAGCTCGCTCTGCCAATGTGGTCTCCGGATCATCTCCTCGCCGCCAGCCGCCTCCAGTCGCTGGTCTCCATCGCCGTCAACGGAATTCTACCCCGCCGTTGCCGCCATAGTGAGTCTCGGCCGAACTAGGGTATGGACTCGATCTTTGTGCTATCCCCAATCTGATTCCTAGCACATTGTGATCATATTGATTCTAGCCACGATTGAAACACTCCTATCCAGTCAATGCGTTCGTAGAATAGGATTGATTCGAAAATTTTAGGGTTAGGTTTCCGCCGAAACCATCTCGGACCCACCAAGTTGAAAAACTCGGTCCCACCGATTTGGCTCATGCCATTGCACAAGTAAGACTCGGTCTGACCGAGAATTACTAATCGGTGTGACCGATTTTGGAACTTTGTGAAACCCTAGCAGTCTCGGTGCCACCGAACTGTGACTCGGTCTGACCGAGTTCACTAGTTTAGGTTCCAAAACTGCTTCGGTATCACTGAGTTTAAAAATCGGTAGATCCGAGATGATTTCTGTGGGAAACTAAAACTAAGATTTTGAGTCATTCTTTTGCAAAAATCTCTGCATTTTGTGATGCTCATCTATTCTACCTCATCTATAAACTGTTCACAGGGTCAGCAGTCAGCTTGTTCATCATGTCTGATTAGAGTGACAGCCAGAATGTGTTAGAACAGCAAGTGCACATGAGTGAGGGCACTAGTCCCTCCAGTTTTTCTGATGAAGACAGCAGGAGCACCCCTAGCAATCTGCCAAAAGCTGCCACCAGACAAAGGAAGAAGAGAACCTCAGACTCAGAGGATGAGGACTATGTGGCAGAAGAGGAAGCTACTTCCAAGAAAGTAGTGCTCAAGAAGGAGTATGGCTCAGCTCAAGGCACAAAGCCAGGATTGAAAATCAAAAGGCCAGCAGGTAGACAACCTATGCCAAAGGCCAGAGCTTCAACTCAGATTCCTGAAAAGCCTGCACCCATAGAGCCAGTTGCTGCTGAAGGGAAGAAGAGGAAGGAAAGGGTCAAAAAGACCACTGCCAGAGTGCTTGGGAGATCCTCAATCATGAGAGACTCGGAAGAGGAAGAGGAAGAAGAGGTTGCTGCACCAGCACCTAAGGCACCTAAGCTTATGGGTGATGCTATCAGGACAGGGGCTGCTGCATCCAAGCCCAAAGAAGCACCCAAAGCTGCCTCCAAGCCCAAGTCAGCTCCAAAGAGGAATACAAGGAGCATACCAGCTGCTGAGAAGAACAAGGCCCCAGTGCCTAACATTGCTGAAGAAGAAGAAGGTCAAGTGCTCAGGAAGCTTAAGCCCAAGATCCCAGACCACAATGATGTTCATCCTGTGGCTGAGGACATGAAAATCAGAAGAGACTCAGGGCTAAGGAAGTGGAGAGAAGCAGATCCATATGCTTCAAGGAGAAGAACTGCTGTTGATTATAGGTTCCACACTAAGGAACAGCAGGACTTCTATTAGACAGTTTTGTTGGACAAGAAGCCCATTGTTTGTGACATGAGATGGGTCAATTGGGAGTACATCAAGGACAATGAAGAACACTATCCTGGAGTGTATGACAGCTTCAATGCTTGTGGAGTAGCAGACTTTGTTGGGCAGAAGCTCACAAAGTGGAATGAAGAGCTCATTATGCAATTCTACTCCACAGCACACTTCTACCCAGATGGAAGGATCACATGGATGTCTGAAGGTACAAGGTACCAATCTACAGTTGCTGAATGGGCTCAGTTGATCAATGCCCCAGAAGAGCAGGAAGATGACTTGGATATCTATGCCAAGAACAAGATGGACCACAACTCTATGTCCAATATGTACAAGGAAATTCCAAACGAGGCACTTGATACTTTCAAGTTTGGGTCTGTGCATTATCTTCTGTCAGGGCTGCCAACCATTAACTGGATCCTTAGGCACACTCTGTTGCCCAAGTCAGGTGATCACAAGATGATCAGAGGCCATGCAATCAATTTGCTTCATGTATTTGATGTGCCACAAAAGTTCAAGGTGATGAGCCTCATGGTAGAGACCATTAAGAGGACAGCAGCTGATCAGAAGAGGAGCTGTGGATATGCCCCACAAATTCAGGAGTTAATCAACTCGAAGATGGGCACAGGCACATACTTGCTGGACAAAGAACACCCTGCCCATCCATCCAGATTTTGAAGATAATTAAGTTGTGATGAATGAGAATGAACCATCATCTGCACAAGCACAAGCAAAGAAGGAGAAGGCAAGGAAGGAGAAAGCTGCCAAGATGCCAACTCAAGAGGAGGCATCTGAGTATTTCTTGAAAACCAAACAAGAGCAGCTTGGTTACTTGATTGCATCCACACTGAGGATTGAGCAAGGACTGGCCACCCTCACTCAGAATCAGCAGAGCTTAGAAAGAATCATGGAACAAAAGTTCTATGACCTAGATGTGAAGGTGACAGAATCATGGAACTATCCCCAGGTGGTTTTGGTAATTCATAACAACATATAGCTCATTGAGCTAATGCTGTTCCAAGATGATTATTTCAGGAAAGCTCAATGATTGGCATGGCATGGATGTTGAAAGTGGATCCCTCAAAATGCTAAGGACAAAGGATTGGCTCAAGCTCAAAGGCTCAAGACTCTTCATTTTATATTTTAGTGATCCAAGATCACATTGAGTCTTTAGGAAAAGCCAATACTATCAAGGAGGGATGAGGTGTTGCTTAATGAGCCTCTTGCTTCATGTGCTTAGTGATATGCTCCAAAACCCTCAACTACTTTCCCATATCCACATTTGACCTAAACCCAAAGCCAAAATCGGCCCTACCGATTCTTTCAACCCGGCGCCACCGAGTTTCACTTGTCATAGCCATTGCCAAACCCTAGCAAATCGGTTCTACCGATAGGGATCTTGGTCTCACCGAGATGGGATTGCAAACTCTCGGTTTCCCTTTCGTAACTTTTCGGTCTCACCGAAAGAGCGGATCGGTCCCACCGAGATTGCAATGTAAACTCTCTGTTTCCTTTTTGTAACCATTTCGGTCTCACCGAAAGAGCAAATCGGTCCCACCGAGTTTACCTGACCAACTCTCTGGTTAGCTTATTACCAAAATCGGTCTCACCGAGTTTGTGTAATCGGTCTCACCGAGATTACGTTATGCCCTAACCCTAACCATATCGGTCCGACCGAGTTGCATGTCAGTCCCACCGAAAATCTCTAACGGTCACTAGGTTTACTATTTCGGTCTGACCGAGTTTGTTGATTCGGTCCCACCGAGATTGGTAAATTGTGTGTAACGGTTAGATTTTGTGTGGAGGCTATAAATACCCCTCCGCCTCCTCTTCACTCGTGGAGAGAGCCATCAGAGCACATCTACACTTCCAACTCATATGTTCTGAGAGAGAACCACCTACTCATGTGTTGAGACCAAGATATTCCATTCCTACCATATGAATCTTGATCTCTAGCCTTCCCCAAGTTGCTTTCCACTCAAATCTTCTTTCCACCAAATCCAAATCTTGTGAGAGAGAGTTGAGTGTTGGGGAGACTATCATTTGAAGCACAAGAGCAAGGAGTTCATCATCAACACACCATTTGTTACTTCTTGGAGAGTGGTGTCTCCTAGATTGGCTAGGTGTCACTTAGGAGCCTCCGACAAGATTGTGGAGTTGAACCAAGGAGTTTGTAAGGGCAAGGAGATCGCCTACTTTGTGAAGATCTACCACTAGTGAGGCAAGTCCTTCGTGGGTGATGGCCATGGTGGGATAGACAAGGTTGCTTCTTCGTGGACCCTTCGTGGGTGGAGCCCTCCGTGGACTCGCGCAACCGTTACCCTTCGTGGGTTGAAGTCTCCATCAACGTGGATGTAGGATAGCACCACCTATCCGAACCATGGGAAAAACATCCGTGTCTCCAATTGCGTTTGAATTCTCCAAACCCTTCCCTTTACATTCTTGCAAGTTGCATGCTTTACTTTCCGCTGCCAATATACTCTTTGCATGCTTGCTTGAATTGTGTGATGATTGCTTGACTTGTCCTAAAGTAGCTAAAATCTGCCAAGAACTAAAATTGGGAAAAGGTTAAGTTTTTATTTGGTCAAGTAGTCTAATCACCCCCCCCTCTAGAAATACTTTCGATCCTACAGCTAAACAATCAACTTGTGTGTCTATGGGGTGCCCCCGTCCCCGTATAGAAAGGAAGGAGGGAGGAGGAGGCCGGCCTAGGAGGAGGCGCGCGCCAAGGGGGACAATCCTACTCCAAGTAGGTTCCTCCCCTTTCCTATTCCTATTAGGAGAAGGAGGAAAGAGGAGGAGGGGAGAAGGAAAGGAGGGGCCGGCCCCCCAAACCCTAAACCAATTCGGTTTGGGTCTGGGGGGCGTGCCCCACACCTTGCTTGCTACCCTCTTTCTCCACTAGGGCCCAATAAGGCCCATAGACTCCCCAGGGGGTTCCGGTAACCTCCCGGTACTCCGAAAAATACCCGATACACTTCGGAACCCTTCTGGTGTCTGAATATAACCTTCCAATATATCTACCTTTATGTCTCGACCAATTCAAGACTCCTCGTCATGTCCGTGATCACATCCAGGGCTCCGAACAACCTTCGGCACATCAAATCACATAAACTCATAATAGTAATCGTCATCGAACGTTAAGCGTGCGGACCCTACGGGTTCGAGAACTATGTAGACATGACCGAGACACCTCTCCGGTCAATAACCAATAGCGGAACCTATATGCTCATATTGGTTCCTACATATTCTACGAAGATCTTTATCGGTCAAACCGCATAACAACATACGTTGTTCCCTTTGTCATCGGTATGTTACTTGCCCAAGATTCGATCGTCGGTATCCTCATACCTAGTTCAATCTCGTTACCGGCAAGTCTCTTTACTCGTCCTGTAATGCATCATCCCGTGACTAACTCATTAGTCACATTGCTTGCAAGGCTTATAATGATGAGCATTACCGAGAGGGCCCAGAGATACCTCTCTGACAATCGGAGTGACAAATCCCAATCTCGATCTATGCCAACTCAACAGACACCATCAGAGACACCTGTAGAGCATCTTTATAATCACCTAGTTACGTTGTGACGTTTGATAGCACACTAAGTGTTCCTCCGGTATCCGGGAGTTGCATAATCTCATAGTCATAGGAACATGTATAAGTCATGAAGAAAGCAATACTAGTAAAACTTAACAATCATAATGCTAAGCTAACGGATGGGTCTTGTCCATCACATCATTCTCTAATGATGTGATCCCGTTCATCAAATGACAACTCATGTCTATGGCTAGGAAACTTAACCATCTTTGATTAACGAGCTAGTCAAGTAGAGGCACACTAGGGATACTCTGTTTGTCTATGTATTCACACATGTACTAAGTTTCCGGTTAATATAATTCTAGCCTGAATAATAAACATTTATCATGAAATAAGGAAATAAATAATAACTTTATTATTGCCTCTAGGGCATATTTCCTTCAGTCTCCCACTTGCACTAGAGTCAATAATCTAGTTCACATCGCCATGTGATTTAACGCCAATAGTTCACATCTTTATGTGATTAACACCCATAGTTCACATCGCCATGTGACCAACACTCAAAAGGTTTACTAGAGTCAATAATCTAGTCCACATCGCTATGTGATTAACACCCAAGAGTAATAAGGTATGATCATGTTTTGCCTGTGAGAGAAATTTTTAGCCTATGGGTCTGCAACATTCAGATCCGTATGTATTTTGCAAATTTCTATGTCTACAATACTCTGCACGGAGCTACTCTAGCTAATTGCTCCCACTTTCAATATGTATCTAGATCGAGACTTCGAGTCATCCAGATCGGTGTCAAAACTTGCATCGACGTAACTCTTTACGACGAACTCTTTTGTCACCTCCATAACCGAGAAACATTTCCTTATTCCACTAAGGATAATTTTGATCGATGTCCAGTGATCCACTCCTAGATCATTATTGTACCCTCTTGCCAAACTCATGGCGAGGTACATAATAGGTCTGGTACACAGCATAGCATACTTTATAGAACCTATGACTGGGGCATAGGGAATGACTTTTCATTCTCTTTCTATTTTCTGCCGTGGTCGGATTTTGAGTCTTTACTCAACTTCACACCTTGCAACACAGGCAAGAACTCCTTTTTTGACTGTTCCATTTTGAACTACTTCAAAAACTTGTCAAGGTATGTACTCATTGAAAAAATTTATCAAGCATCTTGATCTATCTCTATAGATCTTGATGCTCAATATGTAAACAGCTTCACCGGAGTCTTTCTTTGAAAAACTCCTTTCAAACACTCTATGCTTTCCAGAAAATTCTACATTATTTCCAATCAATAATATGTCATTCACATATACTTATCAGAAATACTGTAGTGCTCCCACTCAAATTCTTGTAAATACAGGCTTCACCGCAAGTCTATATAAAACTATATGCTTTGATCATCTCATCAAAGCATATATTCCAACTCTGAGATGCTTGCACCAGTCCATAGATGGATCGCTGGAGCCTTGCACACTTTGTTAGCACCTTTAGGATCGACAAAACCTTATGGTTGCATCATATACAACTCTTCTTTAAGAAATCCATTAAGGAATGCAGGTTTGACATCCATTTGCCAAATTTCATAAAATGCGGCAATTACTAACATGATTCGGACAGACTTTTAAGCATTGATACAAATGAGAATATCTCATCGTAGTCAACACCTTGAACTTTGTCGCAAACATTTTTGCGACAATTCGAGCTTTGTAGATAGTAACACTACTATCACCGTTCGTCTTCCTCTTGAAGATCCATTTATTCTCTATGGCTTGCCGATCATCGGGCAAGTCAACCAAAGTCCATACTTTGTTCTTATACATGGATCCTATCTCAGATTTCATGGCCTCAAGCCATTTCACGGAATCTGGGCTCATCATCGCTTCCTCATAGTTTGTAGGTTCGTCATGGTCAAGTAACATGACCTCCAGAACAGGATTACCGTACCACTCTGGTGCGGACCTTACTCTGGTTGACCTACGAGGTTTAGTAGTAACTGGATCTAAAGTTTCATGATCATCATCATTAGCTTCCTCACTAATTGGTGTAGGAATCACTGGAACTGATTTCTGTGATGAACTACTTTCCAATTCGGGAGAAGGTACAATTACCTCATCAAGTTCTACATTCCTCCCACTCACTTCCTTCGAGAGAAACTTCTTCTCTAGAAAGGATTCATTCTTAGCAACGAATATCTTGCCTTCGGATCTGTGATAGAAGGTGTACCCAACAGTCTCCTTTGGGTATCCAATGAAGACACATTTTTCCGACTTGGGTTCGAGCTTATCAGGTTGAAGCTTTTTCACATAAGCATCGTAGCCCCAAACTTTAAGAAACAACAACTTAGGTTTCTTGATAAACCACAGTTCATACGGTGTCGCCTCAACGGATTTAGATGGTGCCCTATTTAACGTGATGCAGTTGTCTCTAATGCATAACCCCAAAACGATAATGGTAAATCGGTAAGAGACATCATAGATCGCACCATATCCAAAAAGTACGGTTACGATGTTCGGACACACCATTATGCTGTGGTGTTCCAGGTGGCGTGAGTTGTGAAACTATTCCACATTGTTTCAAATGAAGACCAAACTCGTAACTCAAATATTCACCTCCACGATCAGATCTTAGAAACTTTATTTTATTGTTACAATGATTTTCCAATTCACTCTAAAATTCTTTGAACTTTTCAAATGTTTCAGACTTATACCGTCGTAATCTCCTCACGCCCTCGCACAATGCAAGATGCTGTGATTCCACTAAGGGGCCCTTGAGGGCGGTCACTGAACCCGTACAAATGGCAACCCTTGGGGGCGGTCACCAAACCCGTACACTTTGGCAACCCTTGGGGGCGGTCAACGGAACCCGTACAAATTGCTCGGGGCAATCTCCACAACCTAATTGGAGACCCCGACGCAAGCCCGAAGCTTTACACCACAATGATTGAGCTCCGTAGCACCACCAACTGTCTAGGGCACCCAAGCACCCCAAGAGGAACAAGCTCTAGGCTACTAGGCACCCAAGAGTGATAAGCTTCTCAACTTTCACTCCCACGTATCACCATGGAGAACTCAAAACGATGCGCCAAATACAATGGCAAGGGAACATGGAGTGCCCAAGTCCTTCTCTCCCAAATCCCACCAAAGCAACTAATGCTATGGAGGAAAATGAGAGGAAGAACAAGAAAGATAACACGGAGAACTCCAAGATCTAGATCCAAGGAGTTCCCCTCACATAGAGGAGAAAGTGATTGGTGGAAATGTGGATCTAGATCTCCTCTCTCTTTCCCCCACCCCCCCCCCCCCCCCCCGAAAAAACTAGCAAGAATCCATGGAGGGATTGAGAGTTTGCAAGCTCAAAGAAGGTTAACAATGTGGGGCAAACACGATCTCTAGAGATAGGGACCATTGGGGAAGAAGACCCCTTAAATAGGCACCCCCCGAATCCAACCGTTATTCCCACAAGTCATGCACAAGCAGTACTACCGCTTGGGGGAGGGGTACTACCGCTTAGCATGGTCCAAACAGCCCAACGAGACAGAAAAACACAAGTTGTCGATCTGCTACAGAGGTAGTACCGCTCGGGGGAGAGGTAGTACCGCTTGAGTGGTAGTACCGCTTGGCGGAGAGGTACTACCGCTTATGAGAGGTACTACCGCTCGCTATTACCGCTCTACTACTGTGAAATTCGTGACGACTTCCAAAGGTATAAATATAAGCAGCGGAAGTAGCAGGCCGGTAGTACCGCTTAAACGCGGCACTACCGCTCTACTGCCACTCTACTACCGCTTAGAGCTGAAAACCCGCCCAAGCAAAATAGAAGGATGCTCCAATACTGAAACGGGTATAACTATTGCATATGAGCTCCGAATTGAGCAAACTCAAGCTTGTTGGATAGATGACGACAAGTACTATCCAAACAGCGAATGGTTGTAGTAAGAAGAGGCAAGGGGGTATGCCTAAGATATAGAGGAGTGAAACCTCTATCGGTGAAGAACTGTCAAAAACTCCAGCATCGAAATCATCATAGAAGATGCATACCTGAACTCTGTTTTCGATGGACTCAAGCTTGTCATGAAGATGAACAAAAACTCTAAAACTCACACAGAGAAAAACCAAGAAAGATGATGCAAGGATGCAATGTTTTGAGCTCTCTACATATGGTACGATCAAGCTACTTACTTGAGAGCCCCTATTGATAGTATGGCAATCGATCCTATAACCCGGTCTCCCAGCTACTACCAAGAGAGTGGTAAAATAGAAAACCTATCAAGGGCAAACCTTTTCCTTGCACAAAGTCCACTTGAGCTCGATGATGATGATCTTGACTTTCTCAGGTTGGACCACCTTTCTTCATTGCATTGGCTCGGTGAAGACTAGTTGATTTCTCCCCCATACTCCACTATGGGTGAGCCACTCTTCGGCATATCTTCACAAGTCTGTTGTCGCCGCAATGGACAGCAAGCTTCAAGCATGATCTCTTCGTGATGCTCCACTTGAACTTGCACTTCACAACCTTGATGACGATCACCACTTGGTGTCATCCTCCATGGGTTGTATTAGATCTTCCTCTTGACACAAGCCCATGGGAAACACACCTAACCCCACATTGAACCTCGCGTAGAAAATGGGTTAGTACACAAAGCATAATGGACAATGCTTACCATACCATGGGTCACTTGATCCCACTCGGTACATCTTCTA
The DNA here is from genome assembly GCF_003073215.2 of Triticum urartu. Lineage (NCBI taxonomy): Eukaryota > Viridiplantae > Streptophyta > Magnoliopsida > Poales > Poaceae > Triticum > Triticum urartu. The sequence continues at coordinate 504,572,086 of NC_053022.1, read as the reverse complement.
CGATTTGTGTGTTGATCAACTTGAATCACTCTCTATACTTAGTCTTGATCAACCTTGAATCTTTCCAACTCTCTTCATTAAGATGATGTCTTGAAGAAAAACATGAATGTTCACACAATCTTCTTCTTCAAGACATGCTTGCAATGAGCTCAAGTCTCGCATGACCAATCTTTGGATAATTCCTTGAAAAGCACCTTTGCCAACACATAAACTCCTTGAAACCAACAAATGGACTTCAAGAAAAGCCTATGGACAAAACCTACAAAAATAACTCAAGGCAACCACTAGTCCATAGAGAATGTCATCAATTACCAAAACCACACATGGGGGCACCACATGTTCTTTCAGTAGCGACGAAGAGGAAGGAGCAGGGGTGAGGTGGGGTACACGATGGCTAGGGTTCATTGCCTCCTCAGTTACCCCTAGCGGAGAGATGTGAGAGTAGGGAGAAAGGTTATTAGAGATCAATTTGTCCATGTTGATGCTCGCTTGGCATATAGTTTCAAGTAAACGCCTACCATTCCCCCTTCACGCTCATTCCTCGCCCCACCGTCCTCATTCCTCCTGCAATGATGTCCTCCGCGTGATACTCATTCCTACTATGCCCACTCTGCACTCCTACTCATCTTGCGCCCTTCACGCATCACCATGGACCGACCACTCACTACATCCGTGAGCACATTGCTCGTCTTGCCGGCCTACAAGCATCATCTGATCATGTTGCCCCGTGCCCGATGTCACGTCGCCGAGACGTGTCGCCACTCCAGTTTCCATCCCGTGCCTCCCCACCACCATCGTCAGCATGGAAGGTAAATTATTTTTATAGGTTTGAATGAAAATATGTAGATATCAATTTGTTAATGTTTTGTAAATTGTATTATATCAATGCAAATGCCAATTTAGTCATTTTCTATTTCAATGTCAATATAATTTTGCTATGTCAATTTTTTATGCCAATTAAATGGGAGGCGATTACATGGAGCAGTACTTTAAATGAGGCCATGTCCGTCTCCTCCACCAAAGTGAAGAAGTCCTCCTCCAACAAGTACCCAGAAAGATATCCTCATCTGATGACATGGACGTGAACATGACCATTGATGATGATGAATAGAAGATGTCCTCACGTTGTGCCCCCACCCTCGACCCCGAGGTTGGGCCTTCACCTTGGGACATCCCCGCATGGTACAGAGGTAGACAATTGATACCCTGGGTGATTAGCACACACAATAGGGGAGTATAAGAGCATCTACAACAGTGGTCACCTACTTTATGGCCCTATACACCACGGACGCGTCCTAGCACATCTGCTAGAAGTGACCGAGAAGACCCGTTTTGTCCCGCTTTACAACCACAACCCCCATTTATCCACCCCAAATCTGTACAAACCCATGCAAACTACGTAGATCATCATATAACACATGAACATAGCAATCCAACTTAGATAGAGCATATAAACATATCAATCCGACATAGATAGGGGACTAAAAGTTATTACAGTATGATCCAAAAGGGCCTCTCGGAGTTCGTCACTTAATAACGATAGATAAAGTTTTAAATTGGGAGAGAGAGAGAGAATCTCACCACTTCCTTGTTGTACACTTCCCCTTGGGGGTCTCGGGAGCGATGGCATTCCTCAGTGTAGGTGTTGGCGGTGGGTAGAGTGTCATCATCCGTCATGTCGTTGTCCGAGGAGGAGGAGGAGCTGATGATCCCCACCATGCGCCAGATGGTGTGGTCCTGCTCTGCCATGAGCCGCACACCTCTCTCCGCCGCCGCCACCACCACCACCTTCTGCATCGCCAACTGTTGGGACTTCTCGAGCCCGATGTGGAGCGTTGTCGCATTTTTGCGGTGACGTTGGCGGGTGTCTGTCTCCCCAGACCTGTAGAAGCGATGGATGTCATCGCAGAGGGCCTCCTCATCGTCACTGTCGTTTGCGGGGGGGCGCTCCAGAGCGGATCTACAAGACCCGCACTTGGAGCGACTCGCGACGCCTCCTGTGCCCTCTTCCTTACGCATTGATACTCACGGCCCTCGGACTCCAGCTCCCTTGTGGGCGCGAGCACCCAACGATGCTCGGGAGGAGCAGTTGCTGGTGGTGTCGGACGCCACTGGTGCCCCAGCCGCCTGTCTGAGGAAGGCAGGGACCACATCGTGCATCCGTGAGGCGCCACAGAGCTGCAGTTGCCCACCGGGCTGCCATTGACACCGTGGATGAGTAGCCCCCGCCCCGGTCCATGCACGAGTGGTGGTGGGTAATGCAGAGCGCTATCTCCTCGTTGTCCGGTGTGGACGAGCTCGAGGAGACCGCAACAAGCTTCTCCCAGTCGATGGAGTCAGAGTCGCCGCCGGATCCGTTCTCGACCATGGACGAGGGGATGGGATAGGCCAGAGAGAGGAAGGGGAGGAGATGGAAGTGAAATGGAGCAGAGAGGTTGAATAGGATTTGGTGGTCCGACTTTGGGTGTTTGTGGGAACATGATGGGGACGACGTGGGCCATAGTGGGCTGGTCCGACGTGGCAGACGCGTCCACGGCCACCTATGGGGCCATGAGCCCCTTGTGGTTCGGCGGGGGAGGGGGGTGAGCACGTTGGACAAAGAGTGGAGAGCGCCGGGCAGCACGGTAGAGATCACACAAGAAGTTTTACCCAGGTTCGGACCGCCGTGAGGTGTAAAATCCTACTCCTGCATTGGTGGATTGATGGTGGATTGTGGTGGAAACACAACGCTCTAGCCCGGCAGGGTCACCTCGGGGCGAGAGCAGCTACACGCGTACGAGTGTACAAGGGTCCGAATCCTTTCTATGGTTGCCATGGGCCTCCTTTTATAGATCATGGGGTCACCATAGTGGCAAATCAGTCATTGTGTACTGATTAGATAGCAAACAGTGCTATTATACCTAACTCTGCAGATAGGGCAGAGCGCATTAAATTCGCCGCTTAGTGTCACATGGCCTGCCCGGCAAGCCTTGTCGGGTTGTTCGGCCACCTTCTTTCATGTCTGCATGACACGTCGCTGGACAGGTGTCATTTGGAGGTGATTTCCATAGGAAGTGGCTGCCATGTGGCAAGATATAGCCACTTAGTCACTTGGGGGCTTGACACCGCACTGATTGATGACTTGCATCGCTGCGAGGTGGTGCGGTGGAGCCTTGGCGGGGTAGTTTGTCTTCGTAGGGCCTGGCAGGCCTGCTGGGACGGTCTCGAGGCTTGCTTCCGGAGTAACCTTGACCTCGCCAGGCTCGCTTGCCCGGCAAGGGAGGTTTTCCCTTAGTGGTGTCTTGCTCCTTTATCTTGACTTGATCTTCTTAATTTGCACTCTGATTCTTCAAAGAGCTGATCTCTTGTGCTTGGTCTGGTCCTGGATGTTGTAATCTTGCCAGGTTGGTGGCTTGCTGTCCCTGCACAAGTAAGGGGAAAACAGATGCCCCTGTTTGTGTACCCCGTCAGAAGCCCCCGGGCCTGAGCCATACGTGTCGTTGGGCACGTTGGGTTAGGCCCCAAACAGTGCACGGACACGTGTTGCGCATGCAGCGATTTGTCATGATAATCAGTCAATCCAACGTCCACTTCGCGTATTTACCGCGGGTCATGGGGTAGTGGGACTATAGTAGTTAATATGAAATGGCAACTTTCTGAAGAGTCACACCCTCCCCCACGTTCTTTCCTTGAGAAAGGAAAATGCGGAAGGGCACTGCTCATTCGTTGCCCGCTCCGCTCCTCCACCATCTTCTTTCGCAAGCCAAACAACCGCTCTTCCTCCCCACCCATACTCGTTGCCGGTCCTCCATCCTACTTCCTTCCCCCATCCCCATCGCAACTTGAGGAGATGGGGAAGAAAGCCGCCGCCAAGGGAAGCAGACGACCACCGCAAAGGAGGCGGTCGCTGAGGGGAGCAAGAGGGCAATGGAGCTGGACAAGAGACAGAGGGGAGATCATTTTCTTCCCGTCGAATCTGGACGGCGGGGTGCTGGAAGCAAGGTACGGATATCTGTGGTGGAGGGAAATCCCGAAAGGGCATGGCGCACCCAAAGTCCTGGCGGAGGGGAAAGAGGACCCGCCAGATTCATATCGATTCTTCTGCGTGTATTTCATCTGCGGCCTCTGCCCTCCCTTCTCGGGTTTCTTTGAGGCAATGATGGTGATCTATGGATTCCATCTTCTGGATTTCACGCCAAATGCAATGGCGTGTATGGCAATTTCTCTTCTAAATCATGAATGAGGGTTGATCTGTCCTTGGTCTTGACCACAATATCATCCATGTAAGATTCAATGTTTCTGTGCGAACTGCGACTCAAAACCAATCTGGACTGCCCTTGCAGAAGTGGATTCGGCGCTCTTCAACCCGAAAGGCATCCGTACGAAGCAGTATGTGCCACACGGGGTGATGAACGTGGTCTTCTCTTCATCTTCCTTGGACACAAAGATCTGATGGTATCCAGAGTACGCATCCCGAAAAGAGAGCAAGTCAGGGCCTCCCAATATCCGCCCCAGATATGGGCTGGATATGATGGGTGCCTGTTAGACGGGACGTATAGGGCCCATATGAGGGGTGCAGCTGGATCGAGTTTTTGTGACTGGTCACTAACCGGGTCTTCTGCTCAGACGTATAGGGAGTGTTTGGGGAGTCCAAGTGTAGATGCTCTAAGCAGTGGCTTGACTTGTTCAAGGGGAAGTAGAGAAGTGATTCCTTTGGACTTTGATGATACTTTTGTTGAGCTGTTTCATGATGTTAAATGAGTTGTTGAATTATTGCACTATGTCTCTTCATGTCACTTAATTAGGTTCACATCTATGTGCGAACTTGTGTCATGATGTTTGAAATGAAGTTCAAATCGTGTCATGAGTGTCATAATATTTGGAAGTTACCGTAGTTAACTCATACTATTTTGTTGATGAGTAGAACACATACTTATAGTTTTCGCAAAAAAACACATACTTATAGTTGAAACACTCTGAACATGACTGAACTCTTCTACCGACGATTTTTTGGCCGCCAGAGCTTACGTAAGAGGCTGGGAACCGGAGCAAGAGCATTGAACCATGGCAGGGCCGATGGCTCTCTAAGGCAGCCCAGACAGTGCTCATTAACTCGTCCCTCTCCAGCTTGCTCCTATTCATTATGAGCTTCTATAGCCTGCCTAAGACTCTGCACCATGAGATTGCCATAGTCTAAGGGCGCTTCTTCTGGGCTGGCGAGGGCGATAAGCAGAAGTACCACATGGTTCCGTGGTCGGAGATCTGTAAACCTCGCGATGGGCGGACTCGGGATCATGTCCTCCAAACGCATGAACATTGCTCTCCTGACTAGGTGGCTTTGGAGGATTGCGAACGAAGAGGGTGGCTTGTGGCTTCGCATCATCCAGCAGAAATACCTCCGTGGTCAGCCACTCGCCTTCTGCCAGCGGTTCGATGGCTCCCAGTTCTGGCAATCCATCATACAACTCCTCCCAATCCTCGGCATCGGGACCTCGATTGCGGTTGGATCTGGCACCGCCACACTGTTCTGGTTCGATAGATGGGATGGGGACACCCCTTCGCAGCTCGCTTCCCTGACCTGTTCTCCATCGCGGTAGATCCGCGAATTTCTGTCGCGGTGGCCCTTATTGACTTAATTAGGGCATCTCGCGTTCCGGAGACCATTTGGGCCGGTAGAGAATGCTACGTGGCAGGACCTGCTCGACTGCATTGCTTTGCACGAGCCGGATCCGAAGATAGAAGAGGACCGCACCAGGTGGCGGCTAGAGCCATCTGGGCAATTCTCCTCTAAATCTCTCTACCAGGCTATAGCCCCTTCGCCGGGTCCTGAGGCTCTCACCACCATCTTGGCAATCCGGCTCCCCTTAAAGATTAGGATCTTCTTATGGCAATGGATTCGCGACTGCCTTCCGCCCGGCAGAGGTCCTGAAACGCAACGGCCCTAGTGATGGGCGGTGCCCGCTCTGCGGGCCTGAAGAGGATACGAACCATATATTCTTCAACTGTGTGCCCGCGCAGTTCCTCTGGAGCTGTTTCCGCGAATTACTGGGTGGAAGCTGGGACCACAACAACTTTCCCGCTCTCTTCGCCGAACTTCAGGCGTTACCACCCGCGTCTCGTCACATTGGGTGGTTGACCATCGGTGTGCTAGCCTGGACGCTGTGGACTATTAGGAATAAGCTTGTGATTCAGCATGTCCCTCTTTGTCGCGCTACTAACGCTTTGTTCAAATGGTCTGGTTACTTGCAGCTTTGGCGGCCGCTTAGCCGCCCCAGGGAGATAGACGCCATCACCTCCATCATCACCCAGCTTCGCGCGATGGCTCTTCGGATGGCTCCTCCGCTTCCCCCACCACCACCAGAGCCGGATTAGATCTTCTCTACCTCGCCGCCACCACCGTTTATGTGTTGTGCGTGCTTCATTTCTGTGTTGGGCTTGTTGTGTTGTGCCCACAGCTGAACCTTGTGTATTGTTTGTGCGCGTATGTGTTGGACCTTGCCTGCGGTGGCGTTGTGTGTGTTGTTCGGATGGTACCATGTTGACTTTGTGCTTGGTGGTTTGTTTTATTTATAAAGCAGGACAAAAGCCTTTTTCAGTAACCGGAGCAAGAAGTAAAAGTTGAGAACATAGTCTAGTCAGTGAAACATTGAGTGGTTCCCATGAGATTTTTTGTGTCACGTCACAAAAAGATTTGTGCGGCAGCTGTTTACCAGGAAATGGAACACTGACGGAGACAACGGAGCAAAGAATGCCAAGTGGCGTGTTGAGCAAAGAATGCCAAGTGGCGTGTCGCTTGGAAGGCCGCACCCAACCGGATGTGATCATGCGACAATCCTTGTGAGCCGCTAATGGCGCCGAGCCTGACTGCCAGACCGTCCCCCCTTCCATCTCCTCGCCTCTCCTTCGCCAAGGTGATTATCGCTGAACCTCTAAGCAATCGCTGCCCATCTTTGCTTGATTCCCTCCTGGTTGTATCCTCTCCTCCCCCTCACCGTCTTCCTGCAGAACCATCGCCTCCTCCTCGGCGTCAGGTGCGGCTCCGGCTCGCCCGGAAGCGGCGATGACGACGCATCGCCGGTCGTCAGGGCGGCGGTCAGCGCCGTCACTGAGCTCATCAGGGCCCTCTCTCCCAAGAAGCCAAGGCAAGCTGTCGAAGCCGTCGACGCAGAGTCGGAGTCGCTTCGCAGCGTCGACGACGTGGTGGCTGTTCTTGAAGCCGACTACCGGCGTGCTTATTTCCTTACTGGTACGTGCTCTGCAGTATGGACACTGAATGATTTGCATTAGCATTTTTTTTCTTCTTTTCAATGCGTGTGACAGTCAAAGGAAACTGAAGCAAGTTAATTTGCACATTCAGAGCAATTGTCTTTTGATTTTTGTGGCATTTGAGTAGCCAATGTGCTCAATACTGTATCGATTTCAGGGAACTTCACTCTGGGCATATATGCTGAAGATTGCTTGTTTGAAGACCCGACGATAAAGTTCCGTGGTATGCAAAAAAATGCAAATAACACTAGAATAGTACCTAGATCGATGCACCCTTATCTGCCAAGAACTAACTTTCGTATACCATTGTACTCCGTAGGAAGGTCTAGATACGCCCAGAATCTGGATTTGTTAGTGCCCTTCTTCGACAGCCCTTCGCTCCAACTTGAAAACATAGACAAGGTAAGTATTTTTTTTGCCTTCCCATGCAGTTTCGCTTTGCCTAATTATATTGTACATTCTCCGTTTCTAAATATAAGAACAGAGGTAGTACCAGTTAATAAACTGCAAAAGGAATTGTGATGTACTCCCTCTGTAAACTAATATAAGAGTGTTTAGTGTCTAAACACTTATATTAGTTTACAGAGGGAGTATCAAATATGTGTCTCGTTTTTTAAGTACTTCTCATTTGTGCTAAACTATAAACATAAAACTATCTTCTTGTTTGGTTAATGTTGGCATTTGTGAAGTTTCTCATGGTATGTGGCTTACACCAAAGTTTGTTTAGCACGCGCTTTTTCACTACTCTCTGCACTCCTGAAAATCATGAATGCAGGGTTCGAGGGTCGACACAAAGTTTATCATAGCAACATGGACATTAAGGTGCCTCATCGACATCACATTATGATCCATCACGGAATACATTACTAGATATGTCTTTGTTCCTTCTGATCATGACCATTATTTTTTACCTTTGGCTTTTGAGGCTAATGTTTCTGCACTACTTTCAGGACGTATTTGAAGCTCCCGTGGAAGCCCCTCATCGCCATAAGAGGGAACACAACATACGATTTAGATGAAGAATATAAGGTAGTAATTAAGGGGGATAAAATAAACCATGTAAACTCATTTCATCCATCCCTTATTTCACACTATCATTCAGATTTCAAAGGTTGCACTACGTTTCAGGTCGTTAGGCACGCAGAGAGTTGGGACGTCTCTCCGCTGGAAGCGATTGGACAGTTATTCGTCTCGGCTCCAAAGCAAACGGGCAGCTGAGCTGGCAAGTGAACTTTGGAACAATTGATTATATCACAAAACCCACGGAAACCCACGACGAGCTTGTGTGCATAAGTAATTCTGCAGTTATCTCTACTATTAAAGGAGAGTTTGTAAGTCATTCGTCTCCCTCCCATGGCCCCACCAATTGAACGATCTTTCCACGATTCTCGGTTTCTTTTTACCAACCGCAACCCCACCGAGTTCGGCAAGTGATGATTCAATCACGTCTTCTTTCTTTCTTAGGATGCTCATGTGATCGAGTGCCATAAAAACAAATTTGTCATCAACCGAAAATTGTCTCCAGCAGCCCGTGGATTCACAACCATACATGGCAAATCTATCTATCTACACCACATCATACCTTTGGGAGGAAGGTTGGCCTGAACTAGGACATCTTGGCCATCCTGGTCCATGACCTCTCAAACCTTGAAGTCTATTTTATGAGCAGGAGATCAAGGATGCGGTGTTCGCTCTCTCCTCTTCCAATGCTCCAGGACCTGAGGATCGGAAACCCATTTGTGCATGGACTGCATCTTGCTGGATTTCCCTCTTCACGGACGATGTTGGTATTTTTGCCAACCCGAGCAAGGAAGAGCTCAATGCGATCTCCTCCATCCTTTTGGCCCTTGGTGATGTGAGCAGTCTGGTCACTAACCTATCAAAGTCTGAGATCTTCCCCATTTGTTGCCACGACATGGATCTACATGACATCCTCTCTGAATTCGCCGCCAAGATTGCTTCCTTCCCTAGAAGGTACCTGGGGTTGCCTATGCACTCTCGCCGCTTTTGCAATATCGATTATCAAGGCCTCATTGGGGTTACCCGATCAACAGGCCACGCGCACTTGTCGAGGCTGGGGAGGTGGGTAAGCTCAATGGAGTGCGCTAGCATGTGGCTCAAAGTGCGTGGGTGGTAACCATGGGCGACCAAGTGGGTGTTGGGCACCATGAGATGCGGGTGCGGACCTAGAGGTCGTCGGCTCAATCCCCATCCCCATGGATGCCCATGTGACTTTGAAATACTCACCTCCCTCAAGAGGTGTTCCTCCACGCCAACCAACTAAAATCCCACGAGCGCGCGATTCCTTGGTGCCCAGTACCACGCCAACAAAGTGATGAACCAGCGAGAGTTGGTCGGAGGAGTTGGGTAAAGAACATGAAATTTTTAGCTTTGGTCATTTTGCATAACTTTTAGAGACAAGTTAAACCCTAAACTTCTTTTTTTAACTAAAATGGTACACTTAAACCAATTAGTAGACTAAAGTGTGCAGTTTTTAAGTTAATGAACTAAAGTGTGCTTTTGTGTGAGTTTATGGAACGTGGAGTAACTAAGCATTTCACTCTTATTAGGGCTTGTATAATGTATGGTGTTTAGAGAAGGTGCTTAGAGAAACAGTCTCCTCTTAAAAATCAATGCTTATTTGTTGAGGATAGACACTTAATTAGACACTTATCCTGTCGAGATAAGCACCAATGCCTAAGATAATCGGCTTATTTTACTGAACATTATACAAGGCCGTGGAAGATTATGGAGAAAAGAGGGACAGAGTCAAGCGGACAACGATTTGCTTTGGTCATTTGCAGAAACCACCCCCATAGAAACAACTTTCATGGGTGCCATCCTTTACATACACACGTGTCCGACAAGAAATTACAGCAACGACCTTTTTTTTTACCAAAGCGGTACACTTAATAAACCAGTTAATAGACTATAAACTGTGTGATTTTTTAGTTCATGAACTGAATTGTTTATCCACCGTCAATTTAGTTCATCCACCGTTAGTTTATGGGCTAATAGGCATTTCACTGTTAGAGAGGGAGGAGGGACATATAGTCAAGCTGACAACGATTTCTAAAGCGCAAAAGGTCCAACTAGATGACACAAGCCCGGCCAAGTGGCGGCAGCTCGAAACAACAGCCAGCAGAAAAAATCAACGCAAAATCGCGTCTTTTCGCAAACGAAAACCTCCCAGCACCGGCAAGAACCAGGGGATCGTCCCTCCCCTCCCTCTCCCCCCACCCTCCTTTCCCACTCCAATCCAATCACGTCGCCCTCCATCTCCTCCGCCCCTCTTTCCAAGATTCTCCCCACCATCGCCAAAAAGATCGGCGGCGAGACGAGAGAGGGAAAGGCCGGCCGGCGAAAAGGGAAAGCCAAGCACCCTGCAAGGCGCAGCTCGGTGCCGTGAGCGGAGAGGAGAGGCCGGTCCGTCGATTGATCGATTCCGTTTCCATATCGCTCCCCGGACCCCGAGATGGGATTTTGATGCCGGATTCCTCCCGCTTTCTTTATCTCCAGTTTGGTTCTTCTTGCTATATCCCTCGTGGGGTTTCCAGCTTCCGCCTGAACTTTTCGTCGTTATAGAGGCTTCGCTTCTGCCGTCCTTCCGCCCCTTCAATCTCGCAGTCCAACCTCCGGCCGTTAGCTGTGTTCCTCCGATTCCAGAGCAGCTCGCCATTTTCGCCGGAGACTGCTGCTGCTGTCGTCCGACATACTCTGTTCTTGATTCCAATTTCTTTTCCGGGCCGGGCGACTCTGCTGTGCAACTTGCCCACTGACTGCACACAAAGTGATTGTTTCTTGGCATAATTCTGGCACAAATGGATGACGGGGTGGACCTCCCGAGCCAATTCCTCTTCCCGCACCCGGAGATGCCCGGCGCCTTCAGCGACCTCCTGGGCGACGCCGCCGCGACCTGCACCCACACGCACACCTGCAACCCTCCGGGCCCGTCGGCCGCCACGCACACGCACACCTGCCTGCACACCCACACCCACCAGCTCTTCGCCGCCGGCAGCGAGGACGACGACGCGGCGCGGCCCCGCCGGCCGCTGGGGAACCGGGAGGCCGTGCGCAAGTACCGGGAGAAGAAGAAGGCGCACGCCGCGTTCCTGGAGGAGGAGGTCAAGCAGCTGCGCGCCGCCAACCAGCAGCTCCAGCGCCGGCTGCAGGGCCACGCCACGCTTGAGGCCGAGGTGGCGCGGCTGAGGGGCCTCCTCTTCGACGTCCGGGCCAAGATCGACGCGGAGGCCGCCGGCGCGTTCCCGTTCCAGAAGCAGTGCAGCGTCGGCTCCGTGGCGTGCGCCGACCCGACCCTCTGCTTCAACAATGGCAACTCTGAGGTCGGTGGCGCCTGCTGGGAGGACAGCTCCGGGCCGGCGGCTGCGGATTACAGGTTCGATGAAGACGGCAATGGCAATGGCGGCGCGTCGCGGGAGATCGATGCTCCGGAACAACCGGTGCGTTCCATGGATGTCGTTGAGCTCTGCTGCTTCCCTAGCTGAATCTATGAATGTGATCAAGGATTGTTTCGGCAGTTGTTGCATGAGAGTTGTTTTACATTTTTGGTGAAAACACACTCTCATGGAATGAAAGGGCGATCAGTGAGTATAACTGATATGATGTTCTTATGTTTTGATACTATGCTTATACTCATATATAATAGCAATAGAAGGAGGTTACAGTTATACTCAGGAGGATGTGTTCTGGTACAAAATTGTAATGCCAATATACGCTTGATCTCTGAACCTCCGGTTTGGGTTCGTTAGTATTCAGGCAATCGGATGGGACCATGATACTGATAAAAAAATGCACCGTCTTCGGTTCTTTCTCGTTGTTCCATATCAATTTCTTAGTTAACTTTAGCATCGATCCAGAAAAGTTCTTCCACACATAACCTGATGATACAAGCCTCAAGCAAAACGGAGTGCTGTTTTTGTACATTGTCTGCTTTCGTATTTCCTGGTGCAGATAGAGATAATGATCTAACCAATGGGATTAAGAATGCTCGGTATAAGTATGGAAATGCGGGGCTTAATATTTTGTGGAGTATAATTCAAGAGGCGCACTTTTCAACCTCTCCTTTTCCTTTTTCTTGTTGGCAAATATAACAACGGAATAGCATCTGAATCTTTCTAGCTTCACTACATTTTTCTTTTTTGCGACGCCATTCAGAGACGCCATTATTTCTTTCCGACGGCGATGTAATGGATCATCTGGGAAAGGTGCCATTCAGGTTAGCATTCGGACAATCAGACGGGGCGGTGGTACTGATAAAATGCACTGCCTCTGGTTCATTTTCCCCTTTCTTTTTCTGAAAGAGAGCTCCCTGCATTTTTCCTGTGAACAAGAGCTGGTAGTGCTAATGATGCAGAAATGTTTGGCACTTGACATGGCTGTGATCAGTGCACTATATGCTTGCTGTTCACTACTACTCCCTCCATTCCTACGTATAAATCTTTTTAGAGATTTGAATATGAACTACATACGGATATTAGAATCTCTAATAAAACTTATATTTAAAAACGAAGGAAGTAGTAGCTTCTCATGTAACTTGAGCACCGCTTCCTGATACTTTGCAATGACACAAGGCTGTGTGCACCAATCGATGCCGTTAAGAACGTTCGGTGCATGACCACACGCAGAGGAGGCCGGGTTTGAAATTTTGTAGAGTAGGATTCAAGAGGCAAACTTTTGAACCAATTTTTTGGGGAGTGTAAGAATGGAATATTGACGATAAAGGGTTTTTCCCCGCCTTATATTATAAAACAAACACCCGATACATTCAGCTCGTTAGGGCCGCAGCACAGAAAAGCTCAAAAGAAAAACAAGAAGAAGAAAAAGAAATAAATGCCGACACCGGCAGATCAACGAAGAAAGGAAGACCGGCAACCGCTGCATCCTCCGAAGAAGTACCACCACGCTCCCAGTATCCCGAAGCGCCGTGCACCAAGAAACACCTTTAAAAAGGAATGCGACGATGCCGCCGCTGTTGCCCGAACAAGTTCTAGGGTTTCCCCGGTACGCGAGGAATAGTGGGGAAGGGATATACCCAATGCCCCTCAGGAAGGTCCGACGGCGCCCGTGGGCGTCATCGCATCGGTGCCGACAGGCCGACAGGGATTTCTCCCGATCCACAACCACCACCACCACCACTCCAGACACTTCGTAGTGCATCACCCACAGAGCCGCCCACCAGCATGTGCCACCACAGTTACCGAACCACCCTCGCTGTAACACCCTCGATGCGACTATAGCTCCCACGTGTCGAGGCACGACTTAGAGACATAATCGCATTGAAGGCATATGTCGCAAGTTAGGCAATCTTCACAACATCCCATGTAATAATAATAAAAGGGGAGATAACATAGTTGGCTTACACTCGCCATGTCAATCAAGTACATTAATAACATTACATCATCCATACACTCAAGGCCCGACTACGGCACCAAAATAAAAGAGAACCCAACATGCGACACGGTCCCGATCACCCCCAACTGGGCACCACTACTGATCATCGGGAAAGGAAACATAGTATCGTTGAGAGTCTTCGTCGAACTCCCACTTGAGCTCATACGCGTCTCCTGGAGCGGTATCATCAGGCCCTACATCTGGTGTAATAGTAATCTGTGAGCCACAGGGACTCAGCAATCTCGCACCCTCGCGATCAAGACTATTTAAGCTTATAGGTTTGGCAAGGTAAAATGTAAGTGGAGCTGCAGTAAGCGACTAGCAAGTGTGGTGGCTAACTTATTCGCAAAAGAGAGCGAGAAGAGGAGGCAAAGCATGAGCGGGAAGCTAGAGAACAACCTGCGCAAACATTACTCCAACACCGTGTCCACTTCCCGGACTCCGCCGAGAAGAGCCATCACGGTAACACACTCAGTTGGTTCATTTTAATTAATTAAGGTTCAAGTTATCTACAACCGGACATTAACAAATTCCCATCTGCCCATAACCGTGGGCACGGCTTTCGAAAGTTCAATCCCTGCAGGGGAGTCCCAACTTAGCCCATGACAAGCTCTCACGGTCAACGAATGAATAGACCTCCTCCCAAGACGTTCCGATCAGACTCGGTATCTCGGTAACTCAAGACACTTCGACAGGTTAAAACAAGACCAGCAACACCGCCCGAATGTGCCGACAAATCCCGATAGGAGCTGCACATATCTCTTTCTCAGGGCACACTCAGATGAGACATTCTACGAGTAAAACCAACCCTCAAGTTGCCCCGAGGTGGCCCCGCAGTCTACTTGGTCGGACCAACACTCAGAGGAGCACTGGCCCGGGGGGGTTAAAATAAGATGACCCTTGGGCTCCGGTAACCCAAGGGAAAAAGAGGCTAGGTGGCGAATAGTAAGACCAATGTTGGGCATTGCTGGAAAAGCTTTAATCAAGGCGAACTATCAAGGGGTTCTTATTATAACCCAACCGCGTAAAAAACGCAAAAATCCGGGAACATAACACCGATATGACGGAAACTAGGGCGGCAAGAGTGGAACAAAACACTAGGCGAGAGGCCGAGCCTTCCACCCTTTACCAAGTATACAAATGCATTAAGATAACATAGCAATATAATGATATCCCAACAAGTAAATAAAGGTTCCAACAAGGAACGGCCTCCAATCTTCACCTGCAACTAGCAACGCTATAAGAGGGGCTGAGCAAAGCGGTAACATAGCCAATCAACGGTTTGCTAGGACAATGGTGGGTTAGAGGTTTGACATGGCAATTTAGGAGGCTTGCAAGCAAGTGGTAGGCATCGTAGCAATGGCATAGCAAAAGAGCGAGCAAACTAGCATAGCAAAGATAGTAGTAATTTCGAGGGTATGATCATCTTGCCTGCACAGTTGTCAGAGTTGACTGGATTCTCAAAAGCAAACTCAACGGGCTCCTCGTTAGCGAACTCGTCTCCCGGCTCTACCCAACAAGACAAACAAGCAACAAGGATACAATCAACCACGTGCAAGACCAAGCAATATGATGAAATGATAATATGCTATGCGGGATGCGATGCGGGATACAAAAATGCAAGATATGACAGGAAATGCATGAACCTGGCCTCAACTTGGAATTCCAAGGGTGCCACTGGAAAGATGAGATGAAATCGCTTGAAAACGATATAAAGAACGCCGGAATCGGAGTTACGGTTTGGAAAAGGTAAGCGATTCAAAAATGACACCGGTCTGCGATTTACAGCAAGTAGGCATCTAAATGCAATGAGATGAACATGCTACAACACCCAAACATGACAACAAAATACATGGCAGGGATGCACACAAGATGCTTAACAAAAGTCTAGCACTGAGCTACGGCCAAATCATCCATTAACAGGTTCAAACAAGCATGGCAAAAACGCAAATGGTAAACAGATCTCAGACTTAGTGAAATTAACACTTGTCTGGAATTTCAGATCATATAGCCCTCTTCGGAGCAACAAAACAACATGCTACAGGACTTGAACATGACAAAGAAAGACATGGCATGGAGCTACTCAACAAGCTTAACAAAAGTCCCTTAGTGACCTTGAGCCAAAAGGGATCACAAAATATACTAACAAGCACACGAACATAGCAAAAATATAATCAGTTTTCAGACTTAGTGAAAACTAGGACATGCTGAAACATAACTCACGAAGGCATGTTTACGAGCTCGATGCACTCACTACGGTGCAAGTCATGGCAAGACAAGCATACATCCATCAAGAAGGCACAAAATACAAGCTAGACATGGCAAGAACAATAGCATAGCATGCACGGATCAACTACAATAACATCGGCAAAATCGCAAACAAGTTGACGATCTGCCCAGATTCACAACGAAGCAAAAGTAGAGCTTGATTGACTCATGCTAGGGTGCTCCATAATTGCAAACAAATACATGGATGGATAGAGCACTACAAGATTAACAAAACTCCCTTACTTATCATCCTCAAAAGAGGCACGAATCACTAGGAAACAATAAGAACATATGGCATCGTGAACTAAACAATCCCAGGACTTAGTGAAATCACTAAGTCCCTGAAAACAGAATTACCGGGTGCCTCACTTTGCAAGCTTGCACAAGTCACCACACACATCACAAAAATGCATGGGTGGCACCTCTGGAAAGATAACAAAATCCTTAACAAAACATATGTAGAACTCACGGGCATAGCATGCACACATTAATCATGGCAAAAATGACAAATGTCTAAGATGAACTAGCAGATCTGACAATTAACTCACGAAGCCCTCTTCTCACAGCATTTCGGGCATTAGGATGAACTCAAATGAAAATGATGCAATGGAATGAAATGATGTGCTCGTCGAGGCGAACATTTTGATATACTATATGTCCAAAACGGAGCTACGGATGCGGAGATATAGCCGGTCAAAGTTAGCACAAAAATTAGGGTTCGGAGGAGAAAAGTCAATCGTCAAATTTCAGATCTCAGATCTGCACGCTTCCCGAGGCTCGCCGGCGCACACTGTTCACTGGAGCACGGAAGTCGAGGTTCGTCGGAGAGGAAGAAGACCGAGGCGGCGCCGGGGAGGTCGGAGGAGGCCGGAGCGGCCGGACGGAGGAGGAGGCGGCGGCCGGCGCGGTGGCGCGCGGCGGCGGCGGCGGTGGTGGCCCGCGGCGGCGGCGCCCACCGGAGCTGAGGGAGGCGGCGGCGACCGAGGCGAGGAGGCGCGGGGGCGGCTCGGGCTCGCGGGGGCCCGATCTGGGCCTCCCGGGCCGCGGCGGCGGCGAGGTGGCGATGCCACGTGGCGGCGAGCCACTGGCTGCGGGCGGCGGCGGGCGTCGGGTCGGACACGTCCGGCGCGGCGGAGAGGGATTTAGGGTTTCGGGGAGAGGGAGAGATCCGAAATTTGGAATGGGGGGTGTATATATAGGCATAGGAGGAGATAGGAGAGTCCAAATGAGGTGCGGTTTTCGGCCACGCGATCGTGATCGAACGCTCTAGGGCATGGAGCAGAGTTTGGTGGGTTTTGGGCCAAATTGGAGGGGTGTTGGGCTGCAACCACACGAGGCCTTTTCGGTCCCTCGGTTAACCGTTGGAGTATCAAACGAAGTCCAAATGGTACGAAACTTGGCAGGCGGTCTACCGGTAGTAAACCAAGGCCGCTTGGCAAGTCTCGGTCCAATCCAGAAATGTTTAATCCCCACACACGAAAGAAAGGTAGAAATGGCCACCGGAGGAGAACGAAGCGCCGGAATGCAAATCGGACAACGGGGAAAATGCTCGAATGCATGAGACGAACACGTATGCAAATGCAATGCACATGATGACATGATATGAGATGCATGACAACGACAACAACACACGGAGACAAAACCCGAACCCGAGGAAATAAATATAACTTAACGCCGGAAACGGCAAGAGTTGGACTACAAATTGGGAAAGTTACATCCGGGGTGTTACACTCGCCATCTCTCTGGAGCTGCCAACACGAGGCCTGAAGAGGGAAAGGAGACAACGGCCACGAGGGCGGGCACTACTCGACCGGTGGGAGGGAACAGCCTCCATCGCAAGAGCGAAGCCGACCGGACGCGGCGACGAGGACTTGCTGGACCCTACGGCCTGGTCGGGCCCACGTGGGCCCGGACAGTCCCTGTCACCGCGCTGCAACACGCAAACCAACGAAGTACTCGTCGCCGCCTCGCCACTGCCACCAGGAAGCGACGCCGTCGAGCGCCGTGCCACCGGCCCGACCCAACCCAGATGGGGCCCAAACGGGCCAAGATCTGGGCTCGGCGGGCGCCGCCAGCCAACAGCGTCACCGTGTCACCCCACGACCAACGGCCGCGCCGCCGCATCGAGGGCCACCGTGGCATGCGGCATCACCGCCGCCTTGCCACACCACAGCCGGCCACCACCGCCCGAGCAGGGCGGTCAACGCGCGAGGAAGGACAGGCCCGCCGTCGCCAGCCGCACCACGCGAGCAAGGCCTGGCGGCGCCCTCCGGCGGCGGCGGGAGGAGGGAGGGCGATGGAGGCGCTGGACGAGGAACGAGGAGAAGCCCCCAGTCGCCTTGCTCGGGGAGGCGGCGCGGGGGAGGGAGGCAGGACGGGGGCGCGAGTGAGCGGTAGTCGGCCGCGGCGGGAGGGAAGGGCGGCCGGCGGCCGGCGGCGGCAGGAGGGAGTGGTGGGGAGGAACCCTAGCCCAGGAGCCATAAGAATGGAATAGAGAAGCGCATCTGACGCTTTCTAGCTTTATCAGTTATCGCACATTCTATTCCGTTCCGACCGCGACGCGGTGGATCATTTGGGAGAGGCGCCATCCAGGGTTTACTCTGTCCGAGCAAGTTGGCCATGGCAGATCCCTGACCGACTCCCAGCCAAGCACAGGGAATGTACTTTGATCCGACGTTTTGCCCTGTCACAAGTCCACATGTACCCTTTTGAAAAAGCAAGGATGCATCGCCGTCAATCAGGGTTTGAACCTGGTATGCACTGTTGCAATGCCAAGTCCATCAACAGCTGCACCACCATCTAAAGCAGCATTTGCCATTTATTTTTCCCTGAAAGCGAAGTCTGAATTGAGCTGAACACTTGTTCTTTCACATTATTAAGCTAATGTAATGATATGCATTCATCATTGACAGCTCCGGAAGCTGCAGGCTGGTCATTGGCCAGCCACTCCCTTTCATCTCGACAAGTATATTGATATTTGCTATTGTCGCGAGTCCTCTTGTTCTCAATTGCAACTCAGATTTCATTCTCAATTGCAACTCAGATTTCATTCGTGCACGCTACATGATTAAACATAAAAGATGCCCCATGCCGTTTTCAGCTCCATCCGTGGGTTGTTATGTTAATCTTTCGCTGGCGGGGGGTCTATGGATTATCTAGGCAGTTGGCAATCCTGACGTTGTTTTGCGCGAACTGCGCACGTCTCCGCTGATGGGGACGGTATTTTTCTTAAGCTACATCTCACCACAATGAGGTGAAGGCGCGTGAAATTTCATTGGCAACCTTTGGAATGCCACTGTGAGACTAACTTGGCAGAGCAATCAACTTCTAATAGAGATCTTGTAAATCTCCACATTCCAAATTAGGCTTCAAAAAGTTGGTTGAGCACAAGGAAATCATTTGCTCACATGTAATTTGAGGCAAACTTTTGGCATGGATCAACACTGGCCGCACGCATCAACATCACACGAGGACTATCACAGACGGGTCCCTGTCCAAGGTATAGGGGTTGAACGAAAGGTTACAATGTCTATTTCTCAGACAAAGAAATAAAAGGGTTACAAAGTCCCAAAAACATATAATAGTTCTTGGTTGTTTTACTCATTTCCTTGGGAAAATAATAATTCGCTACAATCAGGCAGAGGGAATTTGTCAGTACTTAAGACTAGGGACTATTCACATTAATGAGTAACCATCACAGGTCTCGTCGCGTTAGTTCAAAAGTCGCTTGTGCGTTTTCAAAGTAAAAGGACAGGAACGGAGAAAGACCTCTCTTCATGCAAAATCTGGAGAACCGACTTCTTGTTCACGGTAGCGAGCAATCTCTATCTACATCATTTCATATACTGCGCTCTCCAGTCAACAGCAAAATCTGTGCCGTCTTCTTCGTCGTCGCTCGATGAGTCGCTGGCGCTGGAATCCGTGTCCATGCCGATGGGTTTGCTGTTCGCCTTAGCAGTCCGTGCGGCTTTTGACTCGGTGAGCTGTTTCTTCAGCATATCTACTCGCTGCCTGTACTCCCTGTGCACAGATAAATAATGCATGATGAGTTGACGACAGAAAATAAAAAAGAAAATCTTCACTTTGCTAAGCATGGGTATATGAACAGAACAATATGTAGAAAGGAACATACTCTTGCTCTAAGGTCAAGTACTCTTCCCTCTCAGCAGCAGCATCAATCTACAAGGCACGCGCACAAAATTCGCTAATATCAGCAGTGCACAACAATACGTGCAAGGTAATAATGTAGAGAGGTTAACCTAACCTCCTCTTCTTCGAGGCGGTCATCAACTTCCTGGAGGTCTTCCTGAATTTCCTTTTCAAATTCTTTGTATGCATCGCTGCGCAGAAGTTTAACATGTTTCAGATGAGAATATCAGTCACAGAAAAATTCAAGTCGAACTGAATACAGATCTTACGTAAAGATCCAAAGAAGCAACTTTTATTACAAACATAAGAGGAAAAAATGCATGGAAACAACAGAGGAAATGCAGAATTGCACAGACAAGACAACGCAAAAAACTAAGCATAAAAGCATTGTTTTTAGCAAAATGGCAGGAGTCCTACCCATCCATCCATTTAAAAACAGAAGAGTTTATGGTACAGAAGCTTTCCAACAGCAAGCACAAGAGCAGAAAACAATGATTATTGACCCTTCCAGACTCTACAGTTTTGTAACTTGACAGCACCTGTGCAAAAATGCAACATGGTTGTAGAAGTAACATGGCTTATTTAGGACCTCATTATTCTGTAACAGTAGAGTGAAGCTAGCTAAGGTCATAAAAGGCTCCTTACACATCCAAACAAAGGCCTATAAGGGTATGTTTGGATGGTGGCCAATACTCATGCTACCAATTTTTTAGTCCTGACCAAAAATTTGGCTTTGGTTTGATTGGTTACCATTGTTTTGGCATGTCAATGTCTCTTTGTCTAATCTAGTTCATTTTTCTTGCCAATGTCGGCCGTCTCATTGGCAACCAAAAGCTCAACCAAAATTTTGGCTAGCCAAATATTTGGTAGGGCTAGCTTGGACTAGAACCATACCTTAAATCCTAACAAAACTTCATTAAGTCAGATTAATTATTGTGGAAACAACAGGACTGCAAGAATAGCAATTCTTTTATGGAGAGGCAATACACTTGCAAGATCTTAGTGAAGAAACCTTACTTGATGTCAACTTTTGGAGGTTGAATACCGCGTGCGCGGAGATCCGCATCTTTGTTATCGAAGAATCCTTCGGGCAGAGCTTTTACTTGAGCAGTTTCCACATTATTCGCCGCTTGAGACGATGCACTGGTTTCACTGGACTGTGTGTTACTGCTATCGAAGAAGCCATCTGGGACACCTTTCACCTGCACGGGATTGGGGTTGGTGGTATTGCCCGAAGTCCTATTGGGCTCCTTTGGAGCTGGAGCAGGAGTTGGAACTTCATCTTCATCTTCTTCTGCATAATCAAAAAAATTCCCTGGAAGAATTCCTTTCACGTCGGTACTGCTTTTATTCCCTTTATTGGGTGCTTGGTCCATCCTGACAGATGGTTTATTTGCACTTGCTTCTTTGGTTGCTGGTTGAGCATTAGCCACTTGATGACGTACAGACCTTCCCTCAGAACCAGTACCTACCCATCAAAGTTGTTATATTAAGGACTCAAGTCAACAAGACCTTCAGGTACATCACGACTGCTAAATGCACATTTTAGCTGCCACTACAACATAATACTGCTAGCAGGAATCTTCACAGAAAATACATAAAATGTTCACTATAGATGGAAGCTCTAGTGCTCTACAGAAAATAGAACAATATTGATAGTACTTACTATCCAGAAATTAGGATGTGTTCATGCAGCTTTACTAGTTCTAACATCATTCTTGCTTAAATGATACCCCCTCTGTCCCAAAATAAGTGTCTTAACTTCAGTACAACTTTGTACTAAAGTTAGTTGAAAGTTGGCGTCGCTTACTTTGGGACGGAGGGAGTGGCAATTTTGTAAGAAAAACGGTTATTAGGTATAGCCAGGAGGAATGTAAACTGTCATGTATGAAGGCTTTGACTGGATGGCCTCCATAGGCAAGCTTTTCCTTGCTCGTATGATAAAGGTTGCAATGCAAAGTGAGGGTTTTTTAGCACAAAAGCATACCTTGCTAAGCAAGGTTAGGTGGGTAATTGCTTGGTCTAGCAGGAACCAAATGTGCTCTATTATTACTGCTCTATACAACATGCTATCTGACTATCTTGGTGAGAATACAATCAATGGTAAGCATAACAGACAACCAGTGGCAGGCCAAAACAAGAAATTAGATGTGAGCAATTCCTTAGCCATGATACTGATAATTTACCTAGACTAACCAAACAAAGGAAGATGACACAGAGCAGAATACAATCAAACAAATGAAGTATAGACAAGGCTAACCAAGTTCAGTTTACACTATGAATCTTTAGCTTGTGGGGAGGAGGGAGGGGGGCGTTTTGGCATTCTCACCATCACTTTGCCTTTTCGTTCCCTGATTGTCAAAAAAATTGGCAGGCATCGGAGAGGATTTTGCTTTCTGAGGCTCAGCTGGTCGTTCATGACTGACATTATTGCCACGAGGAGCTGCAGCTGGTGTAACTTTAGCGGCTGCAGCGGCTTTTGCCTGGACCATAAATCGGAAAAAAATTAACACAGCTCACAAAGAATGTACACAGACACCTTCGCAGCAAATATACTCCAGTCAGATGGCTACAATACATAAATGAGATGAATCTTTTCATCAGGAAAAAAGCATGCAGCTTAACAGTAAGTAGCAAAACTATACTTGAAATGAACAGAAAAAAAATGAAACACCATGGTTATCAGCAAACCACGAAAAATGAGTTATTATTGATACCCAACATGTTTCTTCACCAGAGCTTTTCTATCAATAAACTGCATTGAAGTAAACCTTAGTGGTTGTCCAATTTGCTATGGGGTCATATATTCATATCAAGAATAACTACCAAACAACATGACAGCATACCCAGTAAAGCTGGAGACTGAGTGCTAACACTTTGAATTTCCATATGAAAACAGACCTAGACCGGCATAGAAATCCCCACATTCACGTTTCTGTCGTACATACAGTTCTCCTTATTCAGTAAACACTAACATGGCTTTATTACTCTGCTTACCTCATGATGTTTCCGTGAAACCTGGTGCGCAGGCCAAAGTGCTTCGGATTTCAACGTAACGTTGCAGACCCTACAGATGGGCTGATCATATTCATTATACCTGCAGAAGACAATGCAACCGGCTATTAGATACTGCTATTGCTTGATTATCATACAGATGAGCTGATCACACTCAACTGGTTCAAAATTCAAGTCACCCGGATTTAGCTAAGCAAATAAGCAATGGATAAGGGGGGTAATGAAAGGGAGCCAGAGTAACATACGACTTTACAAGGTTCGAATGCACAGAGAATTTGGCAGGAAACTGTAAGTCGGTACTTCCATGAAATCAAATTAGAACACTACAATGTTCCACCCTCTACTCGAGAGCAGGCACAGTAGCGAACCCGGTTTCACAGTGCGCACAACAGCACCAAACACCCAGTAATTTCAGGCCTACGCACCGAACCCCTGACGCCTGCGCCGGCCGCCCGCCCCCATCTTGCTAGCTAGGGTTACATCAGGCGAACGCGCGCCCCGGCCCAAACCATCACGGCCGTGGAAACCGAGTAGGCGGAAGGGATCCGGGCTCCCGAGGCAGCACTCTAGCAGGGAGGCGGGAGGGGAAGGGAGGGGACCTGACGAGCGAGGGGTCGATGCGCTTCTCCTGCTTCTCCTTGGCCTCGCGGAGCTTGGCGCGGAACAGGGCCTTCCTCTGATCCATGCGCGCCGCCGGAGGGGTAGGACCGGGAATCCAGGCGCCGAGGCTGTGGCGGTTTCGCCTCGCCTCTCTTCCTTCTAGAACCTTCTTAGCTCTCGCGACGGGGGGCGGCGTCGGACGTCGAGGTCCAGCGAGAGAGAGAGACGACGAGTCAGCACGGCGTCTGCTCGGATGGCAAATGGGCCCGAGGGGCCGAACTTGTGAGCCGCACAAGTGGGTAAAGCGACTGGCCACTGAGCGACGGACGGGCAGGCCGAGCGGACCGCAGAAAGGCCGGGGAGTTGGGCCTGCACAACTGGCTGGACAAGTTCCACGAAAAAATCTGGACGGCGCCATCCGGGAAATAAACTTGAGGTCGCTCTAAAAAAATCTTAGAGATCAACATCTGGCCATCTTGTTTGAAGCTTTGTTTCCAAGGTCATTGCCCGGTTAGCCTCTGCGACATTGTGCACAAGCTTGTTTCCAAGGTCATTGCCAATAGGTGAAAGTTCATCATGCGGGAGATCATATCAAATAATCAAAGTGCATTCTTATCGGTGAGGCTTATCTCAGATAACATCGTGCTCGCTTACGAGATGCCCCGTCCTAAAACAAAAGAGCTCGAGTGGTGCGCGTTTCGCAGCCCTCACGTTTGACCTAAGCAAAGCTTACGAGTCACGACTACGTCAAGTGGAGTTTGTTTGTTTTTTTGAAGAGGATTTTGTTGCGGTTAGGGTTCCAAAGTAACATTAGTGAGATTGACCTCCAAATGCATTAGATGTGTGACACATAAGTTCAAAGTGTACACACCATACACGGAGACGGTGGTCTCATGCCAGGGTCTTGGTCAAGGGGATCCAATATCCTCGTACATGTTTCTATTGTGTGCGGGGAGAGGTTATGTGCGTTACTTCATCGGGTGGAGGTTGCAGGACGATTGCGTGGGACTCAGATCACGCCTATGGCCCCTATAATAACCCACCTCATGTTCGCGATGATTCACTCCTCTTATTTGAAGCTACAAAAATGGGGCAGCAGAGATCAATGAAATTTTACCAATAAATGAGTAGGTTCTGGGCAAGTGGCAAATCGAGATAAATCGTCCATTCTTTTGAGCGGGAACATACCGAATGATAACAAGCAGTCTACGGGTGCTCGCTTTACAGCAGGAAAATTTAGAAGGAAAGTATTTGGGGCTCAAAATGTATGTTGGGAGTTCAAAGAACAATGTTTTGGAATACCATAAGGAACTGTTATGGGCTCGGATACAAGGGTGGATTGAACGTTTTCTCTCGATGAAAGGAAGAAGCTTCTTAAGGCCGTTGCACAAGCAATTCCCACCTACGTGATGGGATGTTTTGACCTCACAAAGAGTCTGTGTGAAGAGCCTGGTAACATGATTTGTGGTTATTGATGGTCGCAACAGGGTAAGGAGCATAAAATGCATTGAATATGGTGGGAGAAGATGAAAACTTGCAAAATCAGAGGCGGTTTTGGGCTCAAGGACTTGCACTCTTTCAGCTCTTGTGATGCTACCGAGGTAGGCCCGACGTCTGTTGCAAACTCTAGAATTCTTATGTGGAAGTGTCTTGCAAGCCAAGGTAAATGTTTTCTGGATGGTACCATTCTGGGAGCTACACCCACAATTGGTATGAAGTACTCCCTCCGTCCGGAAATACTTTATTGACATATAATGTGTTGTCTAGTCTTTTCCATCAGATCGGTCTTTTGGTTGCATTGGTTAGAGCATGCACTTCTAACATGGTATCTATCGCAAGTCGATCCTAAACCCTAGCCGCCGCCCTCGGGGCGGTCGGCCTCCATGACCGCCGCCGGGGGCCGCGCCGCCCGTACCTAGGGTTCGTCCGCCGGCCGTGTTGGCCGGCTGCCCTAGAGAGTCTTTTTCCCGAGCCCTTGCTTTGGGTTTTTTCGCTCTCTCGCCGGTCGTTTTGATCGGCGTTTTTCTTTTTGGTTTTCCGATCTAATCTTGATCGGTTTGCGTCGCCCGCCGCCATCGTCGACCCCCGTGCGCCTCTACTCCGACCCCGGCGCGACCAGCCGGCCTCTCCTCCAACCCAGCGGCCACGCACGCCGAGGCGGCCCGTCCAGGTCAGCCGCCGTCCGCGCGTCGGTCCGCCCGTTGCCCTGCGTCGGCCGTCACCACCCTGCTCCGATCGGGACACCTGCATCGCCCCGACCCGGTGGCCTCGCGCCATGCGGCGGCCAATCATAGCCGTCGCTCGCACGTCGGCCCGTCCATCGATCCACATCACCCGCCTCCGCCGCGTCTGCACGGCGGCCCGGCGATCTACCTCGCCGGCATCGTCCTCGGCTGCGTCGGGACGGCTGCGTAGGCTGCCTCAACTCGGGCGTCGTTGCTCCGTTGGTCGCTCGGGCCTCGTTGTCCGGGTGCCGGCATTGCTTTGGCAGCCCGGGTGCTGGTGCTGACAAGCTCGTCCGCACGACGTCCCACGCCGGCCGTCGTCGCCGGCTTCATCTCGGACTCCGCCGCCACCATGCCTCCACCGAGCAGCGTCCCCGACCTCGCGCGCGATCGGCTTGATCACCCGCTCGCCGCCGCGATCCGCCTCATCTACGCTGATACGTCTCCAACGTATCTATAATTTTTTATTGCTCCATGCTATATTATCTACTGTTTTGGACATTATTAGGCTTTATTATCCACTTTTATATTATTTTTGGGACTAGCCTATTAACCGGAGGCCCAGCCCAGAATTGCTATTTTTTCCTGTTTTAGGGTTTCGAAGAAAAGGAATATCAAACGGAGTCTAAACGGAATGAAACCTTCGGGAACGTGATTTTCTCAACGAACAAGACCCAGGAGACTTGGACCCTACGTCAAGACACAAAAGAGGAGGCCACGAGGTAGGGGCGCGCCTACCCCCCAGGTGCGCCCTCCATCCTCGTGGGCCCCCTGTTGCTCCACCGACGTACTCCTCCCTCCTATATATACCTACGTACCCCAAATGATCAAATACGGAGCCAAAACCCTAATTCCACCGCCACAACTTTCTGTATCCACGTGATCCCATCTTGGGGCCTGTTTCGGAGCTCCGCCGGAGGGGGCATCGATCACGGAGGGCTTGTACATCAACACCATAGCCCCTCCGATGATGTGTGAGTAGTTCACCTCAGACCTACGGGTCCATAGTTAGTAGCTAGATGGCTTCTTCTCTCTTTTTGGATATCAATACAATGTTCTCCCCCTCTCTTGTGGAGATCTATTCAATGTAATCTTCTTTTTGCGGTGTGTTTGTTGAGACCGATGAATTATGGGTTTATGATCAAGTCTATCTATGAACTGATTTCTTTTATGTATGATTGGTTATCTTTGCAAGTCTCTTTGAATTATCAGTTTGGTTTGGCCTACTAGATTGATCTTTCTTGCAATGGGAGAAGTGCTTAGCTTTGGGTTCTGAAAGTGCTAGTGATCGACTAGAGGGGGGGTGAATAGGCGATTTTTATGAAAGTCTTCAAAACATGTAAGTTTCGAAGACAAACGATAGAAATAAACCTATTACCATGCAGCGGAAGGTAGACTACAGTAGGCAAACCATAGTCAAGTATTCAATGAAATGAAAGCACAATGACTAATAGCAGCTAGGCAGTAAGGATCAGGTAGGAAGATATTGTGAAGCCGATCAGAACAAGTAATCACTCAGTGAAGCCAAATGGTGTTGCAATCGTACAATGACTTCACAAGGACCAACAATAAGTAAAGGGAAGGGAAGGACGAAACCAGTGACTCGTTGAAGACAATGATTTGTTGGGCCAGTTCCAGTTGCTGTGACAACTGTATGTCTGGTTAGGGAGGCTAAGATTCAACTCAGAAGACCTCGTCTTCACCTTATTCCCCTTGAGCTAAGGACACCCAGTCCTTGCCCAATCACTCTGGTAAGTCTTCAAGATAGACTTCCAAACCTTCACAGACTTCGTTCACCGGCGATCCACAATGACTCTTGGATGCTCAGAACGCGATGCCTAACCGACTAGAGGATTCACAATCCTCAAGTGTAATAAGTCTTCAGATCACACAGACAAGAAGACTTAAGTGATGCCTAACACTCTTTGGCTCTGGGTGTTTAGGGCTTTATCCTCTCAAGGAATTTTCTCTCAAAGGCTTCGAGGTAGGTTGCTCTCAAACGACAAAAGCCGTACTCTAACTCCAACTCTGCTTGCCAGTCATGTGATTTGTACACCCACTATCAATAATCCATTCTGAAGCAGCTGGTGTCGTACCCTACA
This sequence comes from Triticum urartu, assembly GCF_003073215.2. Taxonomy (NCBI): domain Eukaryota; kingdom Viridiplantae; phylum Streptophyta; class Magnoliopsida; order Poales; family Poaceae; genus Triticum; species Triticum urartu. The sequence goes on along the minus strand of NC_053022.1, from coordinate 504,544,071 downwards.
GTGCAGTTAGGGGGATAGGCTTCACGAAGAGAATTGTGAAGCAAAAACATTTGACGAACCAGTGGATTATTAAAACTTAGATCGAGATTAGGACTGATAGGGAAAGTAGCAAGCGATTCAGGAACAAAGTACATAATAAGACCATTTGGGCATTTGATCTTGCGCCCTACAAGATATTTAAGGTCCCCAGCAATAGTGTCAGACGATTTTGGTTTTCGGCTGGAGACCTTTCCCTGCAAAAGAGAGTTAAGCTTTCTTAGCCACCCACATCTTCAAGGGTGGCTTCGAAGCAATGAGTCTAAGTGCAGCATCTGAGAACTTTGGCTTTGGAGCCCTAGCAAAAAGTCTTGTAGGTGGACAATAGTACTCATAAGAATAAGCAGAATAGTTCTTGGTCTTATGAACATGGCGATTTGATGAAACGCGCTTATATTCACAGGTCTGAGTATGGTTTCCCTGCAAAACATTTGTGTTAGTGCGACTCAGGTGAGTCCTCTGTCTGTATGAAGCCTTTGGACCGTATGAAGCCTGTGGTCTGGGGTTTGTCTTCTTCACTTGTGGTGTCATGATGACATTCACATGAAGATTCTCCAAACACCTTTTCGGCACCCAGATCTTCTTCATAGGAGGTCCATTCCTGCGGTTAGTACCAATATACCTGGCAAACACTTCACCATTCTGATTCTTAAACAGTTTATAGTTTGCATCAAAGGATTCATCAATAACAATGGGATTAGCACAAGTGAAGCCAGATAGAGTGGATGGATCCGCTGAAGGTTCCTTTGCAGCAACCCATGTGGTTTTGAGGTACTGCTCAGGTTTCCAGTAAGAGGCATCAGCATTCATTTTCCTTTCGAACCCAACACCCTCTTTCCTAGGGTTTCGGTTCAGGATCTGCCTTTTGAGGACATCACATAGTGTCTGATGCCCTTTGAGACTTTTGTACATCCCTGTTTCAAGCAGTGTCTTCAACCATCAGCAATAGAAGTGGTATCCTCAGCAGAGGGGTTAGTTACCACATCAATAGTTGAAGATATTGCAACAGTAGCAGCAGTAGAACATTTAGCAACAGAAGTAGCGTTATCACGCTCAATGCATTTAAGACATGATGGTTTAAATCCTTCCTGAGCTGAACTGATCTGTTTGGCGCAAAGTGACTCATTTTCCTTTTGAAG
>NC_053022.1:504525979-504541781 GCF_003073215.2 Triticum urartu | reverse complement strand
AAAGGAAATAATTTGAGAATAAAGTAATAACGAGTTTTCTCATCATGAGTAAAAAGGGTGGCTACGTCATTCAACTTAGTAAGATGTGCCACAACAGTTTTAGTTTCATAACCATGGAAGGGATCAGATTCAACCAAATAATTAACTCTGGGTTGACACAGAATTCATAATCCTTATCATCAATAAAGATAGGTGAAGTAGCAAACTTGGGATCACATTTCATTCTAGCATTTAGAGATTTTTCCTTATACTTGTGTAATAATTTCTCTAGATCATCTCTATCATTTCAAGCAAGAATATCTCTAGTTGCTTCTTCACTCATAACATAACCTTCCCGTACCTTAGGCAATTCATATCTAGGAAGCTAGTTCTAGCAGGTATTTCAGGAGATTCAGTTTCAAGCTCATCATCAGACTCAATAACATCATGTTGTATAACTCTAGCAATTTGTTTATCAAGAAATTCACCAAGTGGCACATCATCATTATCAAGCAAGGTACTAGCATCATCATAAACATCATTCATAGTAGAAGTAGCATCATCAATAACTTGCGACATATCAAAATTGATAGCATGTGGTGGTGTTGCAAGTTTACTCAAAACAAAAGGTGAATCTAAAGCAGAACTGGATGGCCGTTCCTTACCTCCCCTCGTCCTTGAGGGAAATATCTTAGTTTTTGGATCCTCCAGATCCTAATAGTGATAATATGATAATAATCCCAAGTGACTCACCAAATATAGCTATGCTGCCCGCCAACGGCGCCAGAAAAAGGTCTTGATAACCCACAAGTATAGGGGATCGCAACAGTTTTCGAGGGTAGAGTATTCAACCCAAATTTATAGATTTGACACAAGGGGAGCCAAAGAACATTTGAAGGTACTAGCAGCTGAGTTGTCAATTCAACCACACCTGGAGATTAATTATCTACAGCAAAGTGATCAGTAGCAAAGTAGTTTGATAGTTTTGATAACAGTGACAACAGCAATGGTAACAATAACAGTGATAGCAGTAGTTTGTAGCAAGTGTAACAGTGATGATAGCAATAGTAACGCAGCAAGATCAATAAGGATAAATTCGTAGGCATTTGATCGGTGACTTGTTGGATGATATTCATCATGTGATAGTTATAACCTAGGGCGATACGGCACTAGCTCTAGTTCATCGATATAATGTAGGCATGTATTCCGTAAATAGTCATACGTGCTTTATTAAAAGAACTTGCATGACATCTTTTATCCTACCCTCCCGTGGTAGCGGGGTCCATATTGGAAACTACGAGATATTAAGGCCTCCTTTTAATAGAGAACCGGAACAAAGCATTAACACATAGTGAATACATGAACTCCTCAAACTACGGTCATCACCGAGAGTGGGCCCGGTTGTTTTCACTCCGGGGTTGTCAGATCATAACTGTAGTAGGTGACTATAATTTGCAAGATCGGATCTAAAACATGGATATAATGATGAATTCATAAACGGTTCAAATCTGAAATCATGGCACCCGGGCCCAAAGTGACAAGCATTAAGCATAGCAAAGTCATACCAACATCAATCTAAGAACATAGTGGATACTAGGGATCAAGCCCTAACAAAAATAACTCGATTACATGATGAATCTCATCCAACTCCTCACTGACCAGCGAGCCTACGAAGGAATTACTCACTCCCGGTGGGGAGCATCATGGAATTGATGATGGAGAAGGGTTGGTGATGACGAAGAACGAAGATCCCCCTCTCCAGAGCCCCAAACGGACTCCAGATCTACCCTGCCGAGGAAGAACGGGGCTTGGCGGCGGCTTCGTCCCGTGGATCGCGAAAATTCTTTCTCTCTTATTTTTTCTGGAAATATGTGAATTTATAGTATCAGGGGGTCGTCTGCGGGGCCACCAGGTGGGTACAACCCACCTGGGCGCGCCAACAGAGGGGGCGCGCCCTGGTGGGTTGTGCCCACCTAGGGGCCCCTCTCTGGTGGGTCTTGGCGCCAGAAATTCTTATTACTGATTTAAAAAATCCTCACAAAGTTTCGTTCCATTCCGAGAACTTTTATTTCTGCACAAAAAACGACACCATGGTAGTTTTGCTAAAAACAGCGTCAGACCGGGGTTAGTTTCATTCAAATCATGCAAATTAGAGTCCAAAACAAGAGAAAAAGCATGCGAGAAAGTAGATACGTTGGAGACGTATCAATAACCAATAGCGGAACCTGGTTGCTCATATTAGCTCCCACATATTCTACGAAGATCTTTATCAGTCAAACCGTTATGACAACACACGTTATTCCCTTTGTCATTGGTATGTTACTTGCCCGAGATTCGACTGTTGGTATCTCCATACCTAGTTGAATCTCATTATCGGCAAGTCTCTTTACTCGTTCTGTAATGCATCATCCCGCAACTAACTCATTAGTCACATTGCTTGCAAGGCTTATTATGATGGGCATTACCGAGAGGGCCCAGAGATACCTCTCTGATACTCGAAGTGACAAATCCTAATCTCAATCTATGTCAACCCAACAAACACCTTCGGAGATACCTATAGAGCATATTTATAATCACCTAGTTACGTTGTGACATTTGATAGCACACAAGGTATTCCTCCAGTATCTGGGAGTTGCATAATCTCATAGTCAAAGGAATATGTATAAGTCATGAAGAAAGCAATAGCAATAAAACTTAACGATCATTATGCTAAGATAACGGATGGGTCTTGTCCATCACATCATTCTCCTAATGATGTGATCTCACTAATCAAATGACAACACATGTCTATGGTTAGGAAACTTAACCATCTTTGATCAACGAGCTAGTCTAGTAGAGGCTTATTAGGGACACGGTGTTTTGTCTATGTATCCACACATGTATCAAGTTTCCGGTTAATACAATTCTAGCATGAATAATAAACATTTATCATGATATAAGGAAATATAAATAACAACTTTATTATTGCCTCTAGGGCATATTTCCTTCAGTCTCCCACTTGCACTAGAGTCGATAGTCTAGTTCACATCGCCATGTGATTTAACACCAATTGTTCGCATCTTTATGTTATTAACACCCATAGTTCACATCGCCATGTGACCAACACCCAAAGGGTTTACTAAAGTCAATAATCTAGTTCACATCGCTATGTGATTAATACCCAAAGAGTACTAAGGTGTGATCATGTTTTGCTTCTGAGAGAAGTTTAGTAAACGGGCCTGCCACATTCAGATCCGTCTCTATTCTGCAAAGTTCTATGTCTATAATGCTCTGCATGGAGCTACTCTAGGTAATTGCTCCCACTTTCAATATGTATCCAGATTGAGACTGATAGTCATCTGGATCAGTGTCAAAGCTTGCGTCGACGTAACCCTTTATGACGAACTCTTTGTCACCTCCATAATCGAGAAACATTTACTTAGTCCTCTTTAGGTACCTAATGATAATTTTGACCGCTGTCCAGTGATCTACTCCTAGATCACTATTGTAACCCCTTGCCAAACTCATGGCAAGGTGTACAATAGGTTTGGTACACATCATGACATACTTTATAGAACCTATGGCTGAGGCACAGGGAATGACTTTTGTTCTCTCTCTATGTTCTACAGTGGTTGGGTTTTGAGTCTTACTCAACTTCACACCTTGTAACATAGGCAAGAACCCTTTCTTTGACTGATCCATTTTGAACTTCTTCAAAACTTTATCAAGGTATGTGCTTTGTGAAATTCCAATTAAGCGTCTTGGTCTATCTCTATAGATCTTGATGCCTAATATATAAGCAGCTTCACCGAGGTATTTCATTGAAAAACTCTTATTCAAGTATCCTTTTATGCTATCCATAAATTTTGTATCATTTCCAATCAACAACATGGCATCCACATATAATACTAGAAATGCTACAGATCTCCCACTCACTTTCTTGTAAATACAGGCTTCTCCAAAAGTTTGTATAAAACCATATGCTTTGATCACCTCATCAAAGTGTATATTCCAACTCCAAGATGCTTGCACCAGTGCATGAATGGATCGCTGGAGCTTGCACAATTTTGTTAGTCATACGTCCAACATATCTATAATTTTTGATTGCTCCATGCTATATTATCTACTATTTTGGACATTATTGGGCTTTATTTTCCACTTTTATATTATTTTTGGGACTAATCTATTAACCGGAGGCCCAGCCTAGAATTGTTGGTTTTTTTTTCCTATTTTAGGGTTTCGAAGAAAAGGAATATCAAACGGAGTTCAAACGGAATGAAACCTTCGTGAACATGTTTTTCTCACCGAATATGATCCAGGAGACTTGGACCCCACGTCAAGAAACAAAGAGGGAGCCACGAGGTAGGGGGCGCGCCTACCCCCCCCCCCCCCCCCCCCCCCCCCCCCCCCCCCCCCCCCCCCCCCCCCTCCCCCCCCCCCCCCCCCCACAGGCGCACCCTCCACCCTCGTGGGCCCCCTGTTGCTCCCCCTCGGGTCCATAGTTATTAGCTAGATGGCTTCTTCTCTCTTTTTGGATCTCAATACAATGTTCTCCCCCTCTCTTGTGGAGAACTATTCGATATAATCTTCTTTTTGCGGTGTGTTTGTTGAGACCGATGAATTGTGGGTTTATGATCAAGTCTATCTATGAACAATATTTGAATCTTCTCTGACTTCTTTTATATATGATTGGTTATCTTTGCAAGTCTCTTCGAATTTTCAGTTTGGTTTGGCCTACTAGATTGATCTTTCTTGCAATGGGGAAGTGCTTAGCTTTGGGTTCAATCTTGCGGTGTCCTTTCCCAGTGGGGCAGCAAGGCACGTATTGTATTGTTGCCATCGAGGATAACAAGATGGGGTTTTTATCATATTGCATGAATTTATCCCTTTACATCATGTCATCTTGCTTAAGGCGTTACTCTGTTTTCATTAACTTAATACTCTACATGCATGCCGGATAGCGGTCGATGAGTGGAGTAATAGTAGTAGATGCAGGCTAGAGTCGGTCTACTTGTCTCGGACGTGATGCCTATATACATGATCATACCTAGATATTCTCATAACTATGCTCAATTCTGTCAATTGCTCAACAGTAATTCGTTCACCCACCGTAGAATACTTATGCTCTCGAGAGAAGCCACTAGTGAAACCTATGGCCCCCGGGTCTATCTTCATCATATTAATCTTCCAATACTTAGTTATTTCCTTTGCCTTTATTTTACTTTGCATCTTTATCATAAAAATACCAAAAATATTATCTTATCATATCTATCAGATCTCACTCTCGTAAGTGACCGTGAAGGGATTAACAACCCCTTATCACGTTGGTTGCGAGGAGTTATTTGCTTTGTGCAGGTACTAGGGGACGCGCATGCAACCTCCTACTGGATTGATACCTTGGTTCTCAAAAACTAAGGGAAATACTTACGCTACTTTGCTGCATCATCCTTTCCTCTTCGGGGAAATCCGACGCAGTGCCCAAGAGGTAGCAAGAAGAATTTCTGGCGCCGTTGCCGGGGAGGTTCATGCAAGTCAAGATTGACTTCCAACAACGAGCCACTTCTGGCATCTATGCAAAAGTCAACATACCAAGTACCCATCACAATCCTCATCTCCCGCATTGCATTATTTGCCATTTGCCTCTCGTTTTCCTCTCCCCCACTTCACCCTTGTCGTTTTATTCACCCTCTCTCTCTCTATCCTCCCTTTCTTTTTCCGTTTGCCTCTTTTTCGTTTGCTTATCATCATGGCGAGTCCTCTATCTTCTCCGTTGTCTCCCGAGAATGAAGTTCTAAATTTTAAGCAAAGGGAGGGAGAAAATCTAAAAGACGCTTGGTATAGAATTTGCAATGCTCAAAATAGATCTACCAGGAAGCAATCTACTTCCGTTCTTCGTCGCAATTTTTATGTAGGTGTTGCCCCTTGGTACAGATATGTCCTTGATACCATTATCGGAGGGAATTTCTTGGGTAGCCACACTTTTGATTCTTATAATGCTATGATAGATTTATTTGGCTCACCACCTCTTTTGGTTAATGGAACTGTATTAACTTTGGAGCATGTAATGCAAAGGCTCGAAATTATTGAAAATAAGGTTGCTACCGTAGAGTCAATTGAAAATTCGGAAAAAAAGATCCAAAACCGAATCTCTCAATATGGATCTAAAGTAGGAGTTACTTTGAAAAATATTAAAGAGGAGGAACCCATAGTTAATGAGAAAATAAATCATGATTCCACTAGAATCGATAAACTTGAGGGTATCATCACCAACTTGGGAACCACTTTTTCTTCCGTCAAGAATACTCCAAGTCCTCCTACTAAAATTGCCAAGCTTATGTATGTTCCTAAAAATAAGGGTGAATCCTCTAGTAAGGAAACTGCAGATCTAAAATCTATGAGTATTCATCCCAATCTTGTTGTTATCATTAAGGAACCATTTGTTACAAATGAATTTTTCAATCTTGTGCCTAAAAGCTTGATAATAACTAAAAAGAAAGAAATTCCTAATGATGGTAGATGCCTCATTGAAGAATTACCAACCAAAGATGGCAATACCTAGATCTATCCTTGCTTTTTATGCCTAGCTAGGGGCGTTAAACGATAGTGCTTCCTGGGAGACAACCCAATTTAATTTTTATTCCTTGCTTTTTTCTCCTGTTTAGTAATAAATAATTTATCTAGCCTCTGTTTTGGTTGTGTTTTTTGTCACAGCCCTAGCTTAGCTTTGCTTACTCTTGCATGATCATCATGGCATCATGTTTATTTTTTATGAAACTGAAATGGGGATGATCAAACCCCTAGCACCAAAGCAATGCAAATAGGCCAACCTTAAATATTTTGAATGAACCCAATATGCCCTTAAAAAATGTTCATCATTTTTGGTTCTGGCTAAAACCTCTGCCAAAATGGGTTCATAAATTTTGGAGCCATTTTGGATTTTTGAATTAAGACATAACTATTTGCATTTGGGCATTTAAAATACTATAAATACTTTTAAATGCCCAAATACTTTTGAAAGTAATTTTAGGCTGTTGGGAGTAATTCCAAAGGTGCCTATGATTATTTTCAGAATTTTCTAAAATGGATTAGTATTTCTACTAATTCAAAACAAACAACAGAGAATTAAATAAATGAAAACAGAAAAGAGAAGAGGGAAGAGTTACCTGCCGCTCACCTCCCTGGCCCAGCCCAGCCCACTGGCCTCCCCCTGTCGTCTTTCTCCCCTGCCAGGAGGACGATGGCGCGTGCCCACCGCGCGCACGTTGCATGCCGGCCACCTCTTGCTTCCTGGAGGGCTCCACCGAGCTGGATTAGGACACAGGCGCCGTCCGGATCGAGCCCTCCTCCCCTCGCAGCTCTCCCCTCCCCTGGTTCTCCCCCCATCTCCTCTCGAGTGGAGCTCGTCGCCACCGTCGCCATTCGCTGTGGCCACCATTCTCCCCTCGCCACCTCGACCTGCCCAGAGGCTCCGCCACTGTCGCCTACGCCTTCTGCACCGAGCCAAGCGAGCCGGGAAGCCCTACTTCGTCCTCGGCGTCGTCTTCTTCAACCTCGGCCACCGGAGATCGCCACCGTCATTCGCCGCCGTCCGCACTTCCCCAAGGCCGCCGACCAGCTCTTTGGATCCGCCGTGAGCTTCTCTACCTAGCCCCCTACTTCCCGTGCTCGATTACTCCGCGTAGCCACCGCCCCCTTCGAGCCCGAGCGCTCCTCACCGCCGGCCATGTCGCCGTCATGGCTACAGCCGTGCAAGCACGCGTCCGAGCGCACCATCGCATTCAGTGCATCCTCAGGAGCCTAACGCACGCACTCCCTCGCCCTGCGTGCACCGTAGCCCTCTTCCCCCCCCCCCGACCCCCGGCGCCGCCGCGAGCTCTGCTCCGGCGAGCTTCCGGCCAACCCTGCGCCCTGCTGCTGCCTCTGCTCGATGCGGCCGAGCAAGGGCTTCCTCCTGGTGCCCCCGTGCGCTAAACGGGACCCGCATGAGAAACCCGAGCAACTCCGGCGAAACCCCGCCGCGTATTTGGTCGCCCCGACCAAGCTCCGCGAGCTGACGTGGCGCTGGCTTAATTAGTACTAATGACCTGCTAAAAACCCCCTAGAGCCACTGCCATGTGGGCCCGTGCCTTTTAGTTTAACTTAATGTTATGTTTAGATTAGTTTATTAACCCAGCTGGTCCCACACGTCAGTTTGACTTGCTGACGTGGCCTTTGACCGGCCCCACACGTTCAGTGACTCATGCCAGCGGTGTGTCACTGACCAGTAGGCCCCACTGGTCAGGTTTGACCTGGCCAGCCATAATTGACCTGATGACGTCACTCCTACGTCATGATGATGTAGTAAAATCTTTTCTAGATTTTAAATAAATCAAAATGATTTATTTATTTTCAGAAAATGCCTAAAACTTCTAAAAATCATAGAAAATAATCTATAACTCAGAATGAAATAATTTATATATGAAAAATTATCAGAAAAATTCAAAGAATCTATTTATGGCATTTTCATGAATGTTTGAACAACGTTTGTCCTTTTTTTGGACAAAACAAATAAATGGCATTTAACTAATCATATATGGAGTTTGAATTTGAATCTTGTATTCAAACCAACTTCATTTAATTCATAGCTAGATGCATTAGCTCAAATCACAGCATATTGCCATGTCATGATCATGCATCATATTATCGCATTGCATTGATTGTGTTCTTTCTCAGTTCTCGGTGTTTGTCCCCTCTCGGTAGATGGGTCCCGATGACGAGTTCGATGACACCAATGAAGAGCTATAATATCTTCAGAAGTGCCAGGCAAGCAACAACCCCCTTGTTCATTTCGATACAAGCCCACTCTCTCGCTCCTGCTCTCTTTTACTGCATTAGGACAACAACGATTCATCTGTTACTTGTTGCGGTAGTTGAATCCCTTATCCTCTACATGACCTGTCATTGCCACAGTAAATAGATGAAACCCACTAGCATGAGTAGGAGTTGTTTGAGCCTGATGTGCCTACTCATTCATGCTGTTGTCATGCCTGCTACTTGCATAGAGTTTGTGTCGGGTCTGATCATCGGGAATGAATTGGACGGTGATGAACATGTCCTACTGTGTGTGAGCTAAGTGTGTGAACACGAATTTGGTAAAAGGTAAGCGGTGAGAGGCCATGTAGGAGTACAATGGTGGGTTGTCTCCATGAAACTAGTCTTCAGGAAGGAGTTCTGTGTCTGTGATCCATGAACAGCTACTACCACTCATTGGGATCCTTAATTGACCCTCTCGGCTTCTTAATCACCCTAGTACTCTGTCCAGGAGTTGCAACTAGTTTCTGGTGTTTGTAGGTTATGTGTTGGCGGCCGTGCGTAGCACTGACCATAGGTGGGCTAATGATGCGGTAGATACACCGTGCACGGTGTACCGGCGCACGTTTGTGTCCTCGGGAACCCTGTCACATCGTTCCGAGGCCGTATGTGGAGACCTCCGGTCGACTCCCTATGGATGGAACCTGATAGGCGATAAACCTCGGACTAGAGACTTGAGTGTTTTAGGTAGGCGTGGCCGACACCTCTTTGGATTCCGCTTGAAGGTTGCCGAGTACATGTCGTGTAAACGACAATAAGTGGTGGGAGCGTGTGTGAAGAAGTACACCCCTGCAGGGTTATCATTATCTATTCGAATAGCCGGATTCCTCGGATATGGAAACTTGGACCCCTTGCATAGTTCATAGACAAGTGAAAGTGGATACTCTAAAATGCGCAAGATAAGCGTGAGTGCTATGGATGGCGTTTGTAGGGAGACGGAAGCGATCCATAGTGGTGAATTGATATGGTGAATATGTGGACTCATGTGCGCCACCTCAAAGAGTTTCTTGCTGTCGTAGTTCAGGTTAGCCACTGAGTCAAAGCTGGCTTGCTGCAGTTAAACTCCACTACCCCTTTGTTGATATCGATGCATATGTAGTTAGTTCTGATGTAAGTCTTGCTGGGTACATTTGTACTCACGTTTGCCTATTCTATGTTTTGCAGAGAGACGTCAGTCTCGCTAGTAGTTCCGTGTGGACTTCGACGTTTAGTTTGATACCTCAGCTACGATCTTGTGCCCTCGGCAGGATCCGGTAGATATTCATACTTCTTATCCCTTTTCATTTGTAGATGTCTGTACTCAGACATGTTAAGCTTCCGCATGTGCTTTGCTTTGTATGCTATGATTGTTGGGTCATGAGACCCATGTTTTTAATATCTCGCTCCTCGGAGCCTAATGAATAAATATTTGAGTCGTAGAGTTATGTTGTGATGCCATGTTGTATTTACACATATCGAGCATATTGTGTGTATGATTGAAATGCTTGGTATGTGTGGGATCCGACAATCTAGTTGTTTATCCTTGGCAGCCTCTCTTATGGGGAAATGTAGTCTAGTGCTTCCATGAGCCATAGTAGTCCGCTACAGCCCAGTTCACCGGAGTCCTCCTAGCCCAACACTACTGGTCAGGACACTTGACTGGCCGACATGTGTTTCACTTTGTTCCTATGTCTGTCCCTTCGGGGAAATGTCACGCGGTGACATCCGGAGTCCTGCCTAGCTTGCTACAGCCTGGGTTCCCCGGAGTCCTGTTAGCCCAGTGCTACAGCCCGGATTCACACGCTGCTGACCGACATGCTCGATGTGATTCATGTATGCCTGTTCCCATAGGTTGGTGCCGCTTTAGGTTCGCGACTAGCCATGTCGGCCTGGGTTCTCTGTCATATGGATGCTAGCGACACTATCATATACGTGAGCCAAAAGGCGCAAACGGTCCCGGGCACGGTAAGGCGACACCCGTAGGAATACCGTGCGTGAGGCCGCAAAGTGATATGAGGTGTTACCGGCTAGCTCGATGTGACTTGGAATCTGGGTCCTGACAGCGTTGGTATCAGAGCCTGACTACCTGTAGGATTACCAAGCCAAACCGGTCGAAGTTGTGTCTATAAATGCTTTAGTTATGTAAGGGAATTGATTGTGGAATGGGAACGTAAGGCTCTTTTTACTCCTTATCCTCATGACCTTCTGATCTGAGTCAACCTCTTCTTTTCTACGGGGGTTAAGAACTACGTTTCTCTTCTATCTCTCAGGATGACGTGTTACTAAACTGTAGTTACCTAGGATTGTTGAGTTCAAGCCTCAGTTCAGTTCCTACTAGTTCCATATGTTCATAGCTGGCCTCAGAACCTTGATATTGTGATGTTGAGTGGTTATGCTACCATTTTGCAGGATGCCTCAAATCTTTTTGAGCATTTACAGCCGTTATGCTGTCCGAGTCATCCCAGGTCTCTAAATAGTTTGATGCATTTGAAAATCCTTCCTTCCCGTTCCCGGTGTTCCTTTGAGACAGATTAACCACACTAGTCGGTAAGTTGAGGTAATCCATTGCCTCGACATATATGTTGGAGCTATTATTATGACCCTAGGTGTTTTAGGGAGTCACCTAGTAATCTAGCCATGATTAGTGTTCCCAAAGTGATGACTCTGGCCATCATTCTCGAAAGCATCCCATGATGCCATTTAGTTAGTAGGCATTCTACTCCTGGGTTCTTGACCCAAGATCCACTCTACTTACCTCGTGTTGATAGTGTTGCTTGTACCTTCAGGATATTAGCAACCTTTGCGATAGTCCTCAAGGTCCATGGTATATCATTCTTCCAAATACCATGAACCATTCTTGGTAGGAGTTCTTTTGAACCAAAAGATCACAATCAGAGTACTCTTGATGAGTTGTCCGTTCTACATTGTGGCTCTGCCAGTTCTACCTTTCTGCATGGGTTATCCGGAAGAAATATGTTGAACTCGTTCTCCATACTAATCTATGCATCCACAACTCAGAAAGTATATGTTCCTTTGAGTTGTCCCCCTTCAGTTATATTCTGACCTTCATCTATCAATTGATAGTCAAGAGTATGTGAGCATTCGTTCATTGGTGCTTATCGTTCTTGTGGTCCATCAAGCCATTCTAGTTCAGAATGACTAGGAGAAACAAACTCCAGTACCTCATCCATTTCTAGGATTGGGTCAAAGCAGTTGTATTTCGCAGATCAAATGCAATCAAGCTATTGCTCTTTTCTACCTTGGAGTGTTACCATCTTTATGTCAAGAATGTCATGAGTATTGCACCACCTCTTATGAATTCTTGACGCAGTGATACTTCTTGCCATCATTTTTCATTCCTCGGTCCTGTGTTGTCGCAACCGGAATGCCGGCAAGTGAACCATGATGTGTGAAATCAATACTCCTAGCAACCGTGTTACGTGGTAGTTAATGGACAATATTCTCATTCTTAGCGTGTTGGTTATTAAATCATCATCCTAAGATTGATCGTGCTACCTAGTCCATATTTCTGGTGCACACTTTGGTCAATGAGTTAGGATTATTAATCCCTAGCTCTTTTGATCCTATCTTCTTGCTCTGAAAGGCAAGATTGTTCTCTAGCTTATTAACATATCGGTGGTTCGTGATTTTTTGAATATCTTCTCGGAAGTATCACCAGGTCATCACCTGAGCGATATGGTGAGTTCGTGATCAAGTTGGTTTACCAATAAACCACTCTTTCCCCAAGAATCCGTGTTGGATACCCCTGAACTAGTTGGTTAAGCTAAACAACAAGTTGGAGAGTTGGAAGATAAAAGCTAGCCCAACTTAGTTCATTCCAAAGGGATATCCTTGTGTTTGTGTGTTAGTTGAAGAAAGATGATATCTTCATTGATTGTTCCTCGTGATTGGTTGTTGGATCTGTTGTTTTGTCAAAACTTTGATTTGAGTGTGGGCTATCCTCAAATCAAATCAGTACCAACGATATTCGTAATGTTGTCTTACTAGTGGTTGACTCCTCGAGCATACACCATTACATCCTTTGGTCTGACCAATACTATCACATTGTTCACATAATGGTGGAAGTCCAGTGATATGGAAATTCTGATGAGTTTCCATTGAGCCCATCAGCAGCATTTTGTCTCCTCCATGATTTGTGTTGAACATCCAGCTAGTGTTGGAAACTTGTGTAAGCATTTTATTCATGCCCCATTCATGAAGTATATGTTTGGATGAAAGAAGTGACTTCCTTTGAGTCACGTGCGATTGATGTAAGTTGCCGCCGTGAATTCGAGAAAGTTTGTTTTGATTCCTCTGGAATCATCCCAAGTCAGTCATGCATGTGCGAAGTATTCTATGGTCTGATAGACTGATCATCCGCATTCCATATTTATCCCCTAGCACACCAAGCCACTGATTGATTTGTTCAAGGAAAGGAAGTTCCTTCTTAAGAGCATGCCTTATGCAAGGACCTCAATATCCTCGATTATGGTTCCCCACCTGAACTAGGTAGTGTTTTATTATAAGACTGCCACGTGGTCACACCTGTCTAGGACAGTGTGTTCACATGTGTATAGCAGAACCAGCTCATGTTTTGGAGCTTGCTATCGTAGTTCATTTCCTGAGAATCTCGCAACATCATCTCGTCGACTTGTGTTGAAACTCTTCTTTTCAGACATGTGAGTCTGAAGTAGTCTGTTTCTAACCAGATCTGAATCCCAGGCAGATATGATGGTTGGAACATTCCCGACATTTGCATTTTGTTCCCAGCTTACACTGCCTTGTGTCAATCTCCATTGGACTGCCCTTCTCTGCAATTGTTGTTCATGATAATCTTCAGAAGTGGTCCTACCATGGGTCCCATCCATTTCTGATGATAAGCAAAAATCATCCATTGTGTTGTCTTCAACAAGGTAGCCCACATCATCCATTCTAGTCCGAGCATGTCATTCTTTCGAACTCCTTCAAAAGATCGATTGTGATTGCCATAGGCTGGTATAAAGAGTTTCAATGATCTTTGTAACAAAAGTAATTCTTTTTGCCACTTAAGGGAATAGCTCTATGAGTCACTTTCCCTAAGATGCCCCGTTATGGAATCATGGCAATTCAAATCCTCGCTACATTGACAACCGTTCACCACCCTCTTAGGTGTGGAATTATTGTCTATCAATTTGAACCCTTGTCATCCGCTTCTTTCCATCACCCCTGATGTGTGTTTGTGTCTCAACTCGAGAGAGTTACTGTGTCTCATCCCGGAGTTGATCGTGCATTGCTCGATCTTTGAGGATATCATTTTCTATAGAGTTTTCTTTTGTCGTCATCATGTTGGATAAAGATCTCGAAAGCAAAGACGTCAAGATAAATTTGAAGCAATGAATCAACATCTTCGGGAAGGGCAAATGGATTATGAAGATTGTGATAGTTCTGTGACCCCCCTTTCCTCTTATTCACGTCTTGAATCTCGGGAAGAGATTCTTGTTTAGTGGGGGTGAGCTGTCACAGCCCCAGATCAGACCTTGCTTGATTTTTCTTGCATCCATGCATCATGTCTAAATTTCTATTAAATTTGAATTGGGGAATTGGAGAGCCTCAGAAATCATTTCTAAAAATGATCAACATTAAAAATTGCTTCAAATGTTTCCAAGGAAATGTTCCTTTTCAGCTTTGAAAAATATTGGCAAGAATAAAATTCAAACCAATATTTTTGGAGGTTCAAAAGTATTTATCTTGGGCCTTTGAGTTAAATCCTATAGTATTTGAATTGGATTATATTCATAATAATTATTTTACTAATCCAATAATTGTGAAAATTGTTGGGTGGCTCTAAATATATTATACATAGCCACATGATTATTTTCAGAAGCTAAAAAAATATAGTTTAGTGCCTGAACTAAATCAGAACACCAAAAAACAAAATAGAAAACAGAACAGAAATTATGAAAAGACAGAAACCTCACTTGGGCCACTTACCTGACAGCCTACCTGTCGGCCCACTACTGCGCTAGGCCCAGCCAGCCACCGCACCGTCTTCAACCTCCTACCAATAGGCAGGAGGGCGTATGTCCGACACGCGCGACCACGCGCCGAGCCACGTCCTGCTTCCCGCCGCTGCCCTGACACGCCCAGACGACGCCACAGACACGCCCGAACCCGCTTGACCTCTCTCGTGTGCTTCTCCCCTCCTCTGGTCCTCTCTCCCTGTCACGCACGAGCACCACCGCGGCTGTCAGTGTCAAAACCGTCGGATCTCGGGTAGGGGGTCCCGAACTGTGCGTCTAGGCGGATGGTAACATGAGACAAGGGACACAATGTTTTTACCCAGGTTCGGGCCCTCTCGATGGAGGTAAAACCCTACGTCATGCTTGATTAATATTGATGATATGGGTAGTACAAGAGTAGATCTACCACAAGATCAGAGAGGCTAAACCCTAGAAGCTAGCATATGGTATGATTGTATGTTCGTCCTACGGAGTAATACCCTCCGGTTTATATAGACGCCGGAGAGGGCTAGGATTACACAGAGTCGGTTACAATGGTAGGAGATCTACATATCGGTATCGCCAAGCTTGCCTTCCACGCCAAGGAAAGTCCCTTCCGGACATGGGACTAAGTCTTCAATCTTGTATCTTCATAGTCCAGGAGTTCGGCCGAAGGTATAGTCCGGCTATCCGGACACCCCCTAATCCTGGACTCCCTCAGTAGCCCCTGAACCAGGCTTCAATGACGACGAGTCCGGCGCGGCAGATTGTCTTCGGCATTGCAAGGCGGGTTCCTCCTCCAAGTACTTCATAGAAGATTTTGAACACAAAGGTAGTGTCCGGCTCTGCAAAATAAGTTTCCACATATTGCCATAGAAAGAATAATATTTACACAAATCTAATCTGCTAACGTATTCCGTAGCGTGACATCACACCACGGCCAAGTCTTTATTCGATTCGTTTTACTGTCCCACCTCAGCGCGTTTAGCGAGGCGGTTTCCTTGGCACGTCTTGTTAAAGCAGAGATCGTGTCCCCT
>NC_053022.1:504497307-504524979 GCF_003073215.2 Triticum urartu | reverse complement strand
TACTGTTCTGGATAATGTTAGAATTAAGTAATTAAATAAATCCTAAAAAAATGATTTAAACCTTTTAAAATTAATATAAAATAAACCGTAACCCGGATGAAAATACTTTGTACATGAAAGTTGCTCAGAACGACGAGACGAACCCGGATACGCAGCCCGTTCGTCCACCACGCATCCCTAACCTATCCAACTCGCAACTTTCCCCCTCCGGCTCCTCTGCCCGAAAACGCGAAACACCGGGGATACTTTCCCGGATGTCATCCCCCTTCACCGGTATCACCTACTACCGCGTTAGGGCACCTCTAACGCCGTTACTTGTCATGTCATGCATCACTATGCATATGCTTTCATTATATTTATTGTTTCTTCCCCCTCTTCTCTCGCTAGACACCGAGACCGACGCCGCTGCTACCCAGTACGACTACGGAGTTGACGACCCCTCTCTCTTGCCAGAGCAACCAGGCAAGCCCCCCCCCCTTTGATCACCAGATATCGCCTACTCTTCTTTATACTGCTTGCATTAGAATAGTGTAGCATGTTACTGCTTTCCGTTATTCCTATCCTGATGCATAGCCTGTCCTTGCTACTACTGTTGTTACCATTACCTGCTATCCTACTGCTTAGTATAGGATGCTAGTGTTCCATCAGTGGCCCTACACTCTTGTCCGTCTGCCATGCTATTCTACTGGGCCGTGATCACTTCGGGAGGTGATCACGGGCATATACGATATACTTTACACAGTTACATTACCTGTGATATTGTTCGGAGATGGGGGCTGAAGGGGCAGGTGGCTCCATCCCGGTAGAGGTGGGCCTGGGTTCCCGACGGCCCCCGATTGTTACTTTGAGGCGGAGCGACAGGGCAGGTTGAGACCACCTAGGAGAGAGGTGGGCCTGGCCCTAGTCGGCGTTCGCGGATACTTAACACGTTTAACGAGATCTTGGTATTTGATCTGAGTCTGGCCACTGGCTTATACGCACTAACCATCTACGTGGGGACAGTTATGGGCACTCGACGTCGTGGTATCAGCCGAAGCACTTCGTGACGCCAGCGACTGAGCGGCGCGCGCCGGGTTGGACCGCGTAACGTGACTTCCTTTGTAATGGAGGTTGCTAGGTCTGCTCTCTGTCCGCGTACGCAACGTGCAGGTGTGCTATGGGCGATGAGCCCAGACCCCTGTGCGCTTAGGTTTAGACCGGCGTGCTGGCCTCTCTGTTGTGCCTAGGTGGGGCTGCGACGTGTTGATCTTCCGAGGTCGGGCATGACCCAGGAAAGTGTGTCCGGCCAAATGGGATCGAGCGTGTTGGGTTATGTGTTGCACCCCTGCAGGGAAGTTAATCTATTCGAATAGCCGTGATCTTCGGTAACAGGACGACTTGGAGTTGTACCTTGACCTTATGACAACTAGAACCGGATACTAAATAAAACACACCCTTCCAAGTGCCAGATACAACCGGTGATCGCTCTCTCACAGGGCGACGAGGGGAGGATCATCGGTTAGGATTATGCTATGCGATGCTACTTGGAGGACTTCAGTCTACTCTCTTCTACATGCTGCAAGATGGAGGCTGCCAGAAGCGTAGTCTTCGAAAGGACTAGCTATCCCCCCTTATTCCGGCTTTCTGCAGTTCAGTCCACATATGATACCCTTATTCCATTTGATACCAATGCATACATATGTAGTATAGCTCCTTGCTTGCGAGTACTTTGGCTGAGTACTCACGGTTGCTTTCTCCCTCTTTTCCCCCTATCCCTTCTACCTAGTTGTCGCAACCAGATGTTGGAGCCCAGGAGCCAGACGCCACCGTCGACGACGACTCCTACTACTCCGGAGGTGCCTACTACTACGTGATGCCCGCTGACGACCAGGAGTAGTTAGCAGGATCCCAGGCAGGAGGCCTGCGCCTCTTTTGATCTGTATCCCAGTTTGTGCTAGCCTTCTTAAGGCAAACTTGTTTAACTTATGTCTGTACTCAGATATTGTTGCTTCCACTGACTCGTCTATGATCGAGCTCTTGTATTTGAGCCTTCGAGGCCCCTGGCTTGTAATATGATGCTTGTATGACGTATTTTATTTGTAGAGTTGTGTTGTGATATCTTCCCGTGAGTCCCTGATCTTGATCGTACACGTTTGCGTGTATGATTAGTGTACGATTAAATCGGGGGCGTCACAAGTTGGTATCAGAGCTGACTGCCTGTAGGAATCCCCCTTCCACACTCCTTGGCCGAAGTTGAGTCTAGACATTACAAAAAACTTTTACTAACATGGTTGTGTGCCTTACGGGCCCACATCGCCATCTGGGTGGTATTAGGCTCTTTTACTCCTCGATCCTTACTCTGGGACACTGAACTCTCTCCTACTCGGGTTAAACGATTTTACTAACTCTAACACTAGGATCCCATGACCACGTTCACCCCAAAGTTGGATAAGCCCTAGTTATTCTTTAGAGTTGTACTTGAACATTATCCACATTGTCATTTGACTCCTGTGAAAACATCTTTGTTTTCAGATGGAACCCACGAGGCAGGTCGTGCGCCACACGACGGCCATTGGTGCCTCAGGATCACCTGCTGTGTTGGTTGAGATGATGACCTATCTGGGTTATCGCTGGCACCCTGAGTACACCGTCTATGAGGAGTATCAGGACTTCAACCAGGAGCAGTATCGTGCCATCGTCCACCTCTACTCTCGGGAGTATGACTCCACTACCGTGCTGCACACTGCTCATGGTGTTGGAGTGACTATCAATATGGCGGTCCACGATGCTGCTTATGCTGCTCTGACACGTCTTCGCGGAGAGTATCAGGAGTTGGATACCTCCCCCTTCAGGCACATTGCTATCGCATCCGATGTTGGTGCGGAGGGATACTACACTGCTGCCTACTCCACTGTCACCCGAGAGCCCTTCTACCATCAGAACCTGGTTCTGCATGCTGATGGGCTGGATAGAGCTAACCGAGCTCTTCGCCACGAGTTGTACACCACCCGTCAGCACCTGTATCGTGCTCTGATGCTGTTGCACCCCTCTGCCGCTCTGGTGATCTGTCGCGTTCTGCGATCTACCCTGCCCGGACCGTGATGCCCCAGGGCGTCGGCTGGCCAGATGTGGGAGGCTACTCTCCTGCATTGGGTCCTCTCCTACCACCTGCGCATCGGGTTCCGCACCAGAGTATCCGTGGACCCCAGGCTACTCGCGTGGAGGTCTTCCCTTCACGTCACTACCAGCTGTCGGGCTACACCTACCTCCGCAGTACCGCATGGGACTGACGTAGACTTGCTTATTAGGGTTAGATGCATTCGCCGCGAGCCTGTGTGCCGCCTATGATGTCTTAGCCTATGTACCGAACTTTGTGTAACGAACCCTATGCATGATCTCTTTTATAAGATATGCCGACTACTATGTAGTATCTATCGTGCTGCTTTCGTTGTGCATGTTTCATCATGAATCATTCTCGTCTTTGCAACTTCTCAATGCTGAACTGCCCCTGTTATATATTAGCAGGATGGTTAGACCAGGTGGTCGTGGTCGTGGTGGCAATGCCCCACCACCGCCTGAGTACATGACTGGTATGATCCAACAGCTTGAGATGAATCGCCAGTTCATGGAGAATATGATGGCTCAGTTTCCTCGCCCCAATATGAACCAGCAGCCAACCCCAGTAACTCTGCAGGATTTCATGCGCCTGAACCCAACTGTGTACCGCAGCTCAACTCAGCCTCTGGATGCTGATGACTGGATCCGTGACATCACCTATGAGATGGAGTCTACTGATGGAGCCCCTGCCAGCTATGTCACCTTTGCTTCCTTCTTCCTGAAGGGACCCGCGGCTCAATGGTGGGACAGCCACGGGCGTACTCTGCCAGCTGGAACAATCATCACCTGGCCAGACTTCCAAGCTGCCTTTCGAGCTCGCTTCATTCCTCAGGGAGTCATGGACCGGAAGAAGCGTGAGTTCCGCAACCTCACCCAAGGCAACAAGACTGTTGAAGCTTACCAGCGGGAGTTTCTAGACTTGTCGCGCTATGCTGAAGAAGACATTGCAACTGATGCACGCAGACAGGAGAAGTTCCGTGATGGCCTTCAAGCTGACATCAAGCTCGCACTTCTAGTGCATGACTTTGCTGATTTCGCCACTCTGGTGAACAAAGCCATCAATGTTGAAACTGGTCTGCAGGAATACCAGAGCTCTCACAGGCGCAACCGTGACACGGGCTCATCTTCAGGCCCGTCTTCGCAGAAGCGCAAGATATGGATTCCCAACAACATGTACCAGCCGAATGCACCTGCCCCAAGGCAGACCTATGCTGCACCTCGTCTGCCTGCTCCTCCAACTAGGCAGCCAAGACTTCCAGCTCCACCACTACAAGCTCATGTTCCCACTCCTAATAATGGTCTGTGCTACAAGTGTGGTCAACCAGGTCACCTTGCCAGGAACTGCTATCAGAATCAGAATCAGAATCAACTGTCCCTTCCCGCAACTGGCCGTGGAAGCAACCAGCCCCGCAACAACAGTGCCAAGTCTTATGGTCATGTTCATGCCAACCACGTTGATCTCAATGAAGCTCAAGACCAGCCTGCTACTGTGATGGGTACACTCCTCGTAAATTCAGTACCAGCATCCGTTTTATTCGATTCAGGAGCATCACATTCATTCATGTCAGAAGATTTTGCATACAAGCATGACGTTAAATGTGAGGAGATGAACACTTTGGTATTGGTAAAAAAACCCCGTGGGACAATGTCAAACCTCACTGGTTGGCATCGATGTCCCCGTGGAAATTGAAGGGCTGGAATTCTATGCCTCTCCCATTATCCTAAAGTCGTCTAACATCGACCTCATTCTGGGAATGGATTGGTTGAAAGCGCATACTGCTTCTATAGTTTGCGCCACTAAGGTCGTCCATCTGCTACACCCTTCCGACGAAATAATAGCTTACCAAGCTCATCTAGTTCAGAACGCCGAGGCACGACTTTATGTCTTGAATGCGTTGAACGCTGCGCCACTCGAGGGCATTGAAAACGTTCCCGTCGTTCGTGAATTCCAAGACGTCTTCCCAGAAGAACTTCCAGGGATTCCCCCTGCTAGAGCTGTCGAGTTCATCATCGACTTGAAACCCGGCACCACCCCTATAGCTAAATGACCCTATAAGATGCCGCCGCATGAACTCATTGAGCTTAAGGAGGAAATCGACAAATCTCTTGTCAAAGGTTTCATTCGCCCAAGTTGCTCTCCTTGGGGAGCACCTTCTCTTTTTGTTAGGAAGAAGGATGGGACAAACCGATTGGTCCAAGACTACCGTCCTATAAACCAAGCTACCATTCAGAATAAATATCCTCTTCCTCGAATTAATGATCTTTATGATCAACTGGCTGGCTCATCAGTGTTCTCCAAACTCGACTTGAGGTTGGGTTACCACCAGATCCGTGTTCGTGAGGAGGACATCCCAAAAACCGCCTTCGTGACTCGGTATGGATCATACGAGTACACCGTCATGTCATTCGGCTTAACGAATGCTCCCGCCACCTTCTCTCGTCTGATGAACTATATATTCATGGATTACCTCGACAAGTTCGTCGTGGTTTATCTGGACGATATCCTTGTATTTTCCAAGAACGAGGAAGAACATGCTGGACATCTTCATCTGGTGCTAGAAAAACTTCGAGAGCATCAACTGTATGCTAAGTATTCCAAGTGTGAATTCTGGCTCCCCGAAGTAACCTATCTTGGGCATGTCATCTCCAAGGATGGTATTGCCGTCAACCCTGAACGAGTTCAGGCTATTCTCGATTGGACTCCTCCGAAGAATGTCAAGCAAGTCCGAAGTTTTCTCGGTCTCGCCAGCTATTGCCGTCGATTCGTCGAGAACTTCTCCAAGATTGCCAGGCCTCTGACTAATCTGTTCTGTCAAGTTCGAATGGACAGACAAGTGTCAGGAAAGTTTCCAGGCGCTCAAAGACAAGTTGACTTCTGCCCCCGTGCTTGCTCCACCTGATACTAAGAAGGACTTCGTCATTTACTGCGACGCTTCCCGTCAAGGATTAGGTTGTGTCCTAATGCAAGAGCGCAGAGTGATTGCTTATGCCTCTCGTCAACTGCGCCCTCACGAAGAAAACTACCCAGTTCACGACCTCGAGCTTGCTGCTGTCATTCATTCACTGAAACAGTGGCGGCACTACCTTCTCGGTAATCATTGCGAGATCTTCACCGATCACCAAAGTTTGAAGTATCTGTTTACTCAGCCAGACCTGAACCTCCGTCAGCAAAGATGGATGGAGACTGTTGCAGACTTTGACGTGGGTATATCATATACCCCCGGCAAGGCTAATGTAATGGCTGATGCCTTGAGCCGCAAGTCTTACTGCAACCACCTCCAGGTTCATAAAGTTCAGCCCTCGCTCGTCGAAGAATTTAGAAAGCTGAATCTCCATATTGTTCCTCCTGGAGCACTCGCTCCCCCTCCCCCGGAGTTCCGCAAGATGAATCTTCTTGTTGTTACTAAGGGTTCTCTAAATACCCTGGCTGTCGTACCAGATCTCGTAGCTGGTATAAAGACTATACAAGGTTATGACTCTGAAGTCCATAAGATTAAACGCCATCTAGCAGAAGGGAAGCCCTCATTCTTCACTATCGCCGATGATGGCGCCTTGTATTTCAAAGGCCGCCTAGTGGTACCATGTTCGAAGAAAAACCTGGATAAGACTAAAAGGGTTATGCAAGAAGCTCATGATACGCCTCTGTCCATCCATCCTGGTAGTACAAAGATGTACCAGGATATTCGTCAACGATTCTGGTGGTCTAATATGAAGCGTTGCTCGTTATGTTGCTGAGTGTGACGTTTGTCACCGAATCAAAGCAGAGCATCAAAGGCCTGCCGGAACTCTGCAACCTATCTCTATTCCTGAATGGAAATGGGACCATGTTGAAATGGACTTCGTCACTGGCTTTCCCAAATCACAGAAAGGTAATGATGCTATTCTTGTCGTCATTGACCGGCTTTCCAAAGTTGCCCATTTTCTGGCGGTCAAAGAGACAATCACTGCTAGTCAGCTTGCTACTCTCTACATGTCCAGAATTGTTTCACTTCACGGTATTCCACTGGTTATCAGTTCGGACCGTGGCAGCTTATTCACTTCAAGGTTCTGGGCAAGTTTCCAAGAAGCTATGGGGACTCACTTATCTTTCAGTACTGCGTTTCATCCGCAGTCACAAGGGCAAGTTGAACGTGTCAACCAAGTTCTCGAAGACATGCTCCGAGCTTGTGTAATCTCATTCGGCAAGAAATGGGAGGAATCTCTTCCATATGCCGAGTTCTCTTATAATAATAGCTATCAAGCTAGTCTGAAGATGTCCCCCTTCGAAGTGCTATATGGACGAAAGTGTCGAACCCCTCTGAACTGGTCAGAAACTGAGGAACGTCCACTCTTCGGTCCGGATATTATCCAACAGGCCGAAGAACAAGTTCGCATTATTCGCGAGAATCTCAAGACTGCTCAGTCACGTCAGAAAAGTCAGTATGACCGTCATCACCAAGACATGGTCTATCAACCTGGCGAAAAGGCTTATCTTCGAGTTACACCAATGAAGGGTGCACACCGCTTCGGGATCAAAGGAAAGTTAGCTCCCCGCTATATTGGTCCTTTCACTATTCTCGAAAGGCGTGGTAAAGTGGCATATCAACTGGAGCTTCCGTCAAACCTTTCTCAGGTGCACGATGTGTTCCACGTGTCGCAACTTCGACGCTGCTTCAAGGACCCAATCCGAGCAGTGGACCATGAAGTGCTCGAGTTGCAACAGGACCTCTCCTATAAAGAGCATCCGGTCTGCATTCTCGACCAAGCTGAATGCCGCACCCGTCAGAAGGCGATCAAGTTCCTCAAGGTCCAGTGGTCGAATCACTCTGAAGACGAAGCCACCTGGGAACGCGAGGATCGTCTTCGCGATGAATACCCTGCACTATTTCCTTCTACCTCCTAAATCTCGGGACGAGATTTCTTGTAGTGGAGGAGATTTGTAACGCCCGGATAATCTTGCTACAGAAATCCCACGCTAATCATGCCATGTCATCCCGATTACTGTTGCTAAACGCCCGTTAGTTCAAACCACCTCAACTTCAAATTTAAAATTAAAATTAATGTCGGCAATAAAAGTTTTCAAAAATTGAAACAAAAATGTTCGGTGGTTGCCAAATATTACACCGGTAATTATGGTGAGGTAAACACCTTTTTATAAAATGCCTAAATACTTTTAGATGAATTAAACAGGAAAGAAATAATAAAAGAAAATACAAAAAGGGAAAACAAAAGAAGAGGAAAAGAAAGAGAAAGCCCCCCCCCCTCCCTGGGCCGTGGCCCAACTGGGCCAACCCAACCGGCCCAGCCGGCCACCCCACCAGGCCGGCCCACCTCCCCTCCTACTAACCCTCCCACCGTGACCTAACCCCATCCCACGATCCCCACTTCCCCCTCCCCACTCTCCCTCATCCTCCCACTCCGCCGCCACACACACGCACGCACGCACACTCGGTGGAGCGGGCACCCGAGCCGCCGCACCCCTGAGGCCGCCGCCCGCCGGCGCCGGGAACCGCCACCCATTCACGCCCCCCTCGCTCTTCCCCCTCCTCCCCGATCCAGATCGGATCGGGGGAACGGACCCTGCGGCGACGACTGCGCCGCCCCACGCCACCTGGGCCGCGCCGGCACGCTCCCCCGCCGGACAGCCTCCCGCTCCGCCGCTCGTCCCCGTCGTTCCCCCCCCCGACCTTCTCCAAGCCCACTGCCAATTTCCCTGCACCTGACGTGAGGCCCTCCCTCCTTCTCCTATGCCCCACCCCGCACTGCATCACCGTGCACGCCGCTCGGGGCCACACCTCGCGCCCCGCCCGCTGCGCCGTTGCTGCCTTACCCCGCACGCGCTGTCCCGCGTGCTCCGCTGGCCTCCTTGTCGCGAGCCTCGTGCGCCTTCCCCCCTGCTTGTTGCTGCTCCGGCGCGGCTCCGCCCGCGCCACCGCGCAGCCACGGCGCTCCCCGCCTCTGCTGCTCCTTCCCCGTGCGACGCGCTGTCGCCTCTCCCCCTCCTGCGCCTTGTCCGCCTTGGCCTCGCCACCACTGCCTGCAGCTACTGCTGCTCCGCTGCCGTGTGCCATCTGCCGCGACGGCCCTCTCCGCTACCCGCGCCGCCCTGCTCCGGCTGCGGCCGCGACCGTCGGGGCCCACAGGGCCGTTGCCCTTCACCCCAGCGACGGTCGCCGCCTCTTCGGTGGCCCGCCCGGAGCCCCGTCCGCCCCATGGTGGCCGCCGTTCCCCAACCGCGCCCAAACGGGATGGGCATCAGCCCCAACGCCTGAAACCCGTCTACCCAGCGCCCGTTAAGGCCGCTGGGCCTATGACAGCTAGGCCCCACCCCCCATGTGCCAATGACAGTGGGCCTAGACCCAGAACGAAAACGTTTATAAAAATATATATAATTAATTAAAAATAAATAAATTAGTAATAAGTAAATAAAAAAAGTTAATTAATTAATTAACTAACTAAATTAATTAACTTAATTAATCTGTTTAATTAAACAAATTAAACATAGTACCTAGTTAACTATTTAAACTGATTAATAGGTTAATTTTGTTATTATACCTATGACATGTGGGACCCACACGTCAGCGACCCAGTCAACACCACTGTTGACTGCTGACATCATGCTGATGTCATGATGACATCAGCATGTACTGTTCTGGATAATGTTAGAATTAAGTAATTAAATAAATCCTAAAAAAATGATTTAAACCTTTTAAAATTAATATAAAATAAACCGTAACCCGGATGAAAATACTTTGTACATGAAAGTTGCTCAGAACGACGAGACGAACCCGGATACGCAGCCCGTTCGTCCGCCACGCATCCCTAACCTATCAACTCGCAACTTTCCCCCTCCGGCTCCTCTGCCCGAAAACGCGAAACACCGGGGATACTTTCCCGGATGTCATCCCCCTTCACCGGTATCACCTACTACCGCGTTAGGGCACCTCTAACGCCGTTACTTGTCATGTTCCATGCATCACATGCATATGCTTGCATTATATTTATTGTTTCTTCCCCCTCTTCTCTCGCTAGACACCGAGACCGACGCCGCTGCTACCCAGTACGACTACGGTTGACGACCCCTCTCTCTTGCCAGAGCAACCAGGCAAGCCCCCCCCCCTTTGATCACCAGATATCGCCTACTCTTCTTTATACTGCTTGCATTAGAATAGTGTAGCATGTTACTGCTTTCCGTTATTCCTATCCTGATGCATAGCCTGTCCTTGCTACTACTGTTGTTACCATTACCTGCTATCCTACTGCTTAGTATAGGATGCTAGTGTTCCATCAGTGGCCCTACACTCTTGTCCGTCTGCCATGCTATCTACTGGGCCGTGATCACTTCGGGAGGTGATCACGGGCATATACGATATACTTTACACAGTTACATTACCTTGTGATACTGTTCGGAGATGGGGGCTGAAGGGGCAGGTGGCTCCATCCCGGTAGAGGTGGGCCTGGGTTCCCGACGGCCCCCGACTGTTACTTTGAGGCGGAGCGACAGGGCAGGTTGAGACCACCTAGGAGAGAGGTGGGCCTGGCCCTAGTCGGCGTTCGCGGATACTTAACACGTTTAACGAGATCTTGGTATTTGATCTGAGTCTGGCCACTGGCTTATACGCACTAACCATCTACGTGGGGACAGTTATGGGCACTCGACGTCGTGGTATCAGCCGAAGCACTTCGTGACGCCAGCGACTGAGCGGCGCGCGCCGGGTTGGACCGCGTAACGTGACTTCCTTTGTAATGGAGGTTGCTAGGTCTGCTCTCTGTCCGCGTACGCAACGTGCAGGTGTGCTATGGGCGATGAGCCCAGACCCCTGTGCGCTTAGGTTTAGACCGGCGTGCTGGCCTCTCTGTTGTGGCTAGGTGGGGCTGCGACGTGTCGATCTTCCGAGGCCGGGCATGACCCAGGAAAGTGTGTCCGGCCAAATGGGATCGAGCGTGTTGGGTTATGTGGTGCACCCCTGCAGGGAAGTTAATCTATTCGAATAGCCGTGATCTTCGGTAACAGGACGACTTGGAGTTGTACCTTGACCTTATGACAACTAGAACCGGATACTAAATAAAACACACCCTTCCAAGTGCCAGATACAACCGGTGATCGCTCTCTCACAGGGCGACGAGGGGAGGATCATCGGTTAGGATTATGCTATGCGATGCTACTTGGAGGACTTCAGTCTACTCTCTTCTACATGCTACAAGATGGAGGCTGCCAGAAGCGTAGTCTTCGAAAGGACTAGCTATCCCCCCTTATTCCGGCTTTCTGCAGTTCAGTCCACATATGATACCCTTATTCCATTTGATACCAATGCATACATATGTAGTATAGCTCCTTGCTTGCGAGTACTTTGGCTGAGTACTCACGGTTGCTTTGCTTCCTCTTTTCCCCCTTTTCCTTTCCTTCCAGATGTTGCAACCAGAATGTGGAGCCCAGGAGCCAGACGACACCACTGATGAGTACTACTACCCCGAGGGTGCCTACTACTACGTGATGGCCGCTGACGACCTAGAGTAGTTAGGAGGCTCCCAGGTAGGAGGCCTTGCCTTTTCGATCGTTGTTGCTTTTGTGCTAGCCTTATTAAGGCAGACTTGTCTATCTTATGTCCGTACTCAGATATTGTTGCTTCCACTGACTCGTCTATGATCGAGCTCTTGTATTTGAGCCTTCGAGGCCCCTGGCTTGTAATATGATGCTTGTATGACGTATTTTATTTGTAGAGTTGTGTTGTGATATCTTCCCGTGAGTCCCTGATCTTGATCGTACACGTTTGCGTGTATGATTAGTGTACGAAATCGGGCGTCACAATTCGCCGCTGCCACCGCTCCGACTCATCACCGCCGCCTCGCCCGCGCGGGCCCGCCGCAGCCCAGGCCGGGCCCCCCCAGCCCGCATCGCCGCCCGACCGAGGCCGCGGGCACCCGCCTCGCCGCGCCGCCACTCTTCCTCCTCGCTCCGCCGCCCGGTGCCGGCCACCGCCTCATCGGCGCACCCGACGCCGGCTACCGCCGCTGCTCCGGCGACGACCGCGCCTCCCTCTCCGGCGCCGACCACCGCCACCTCGCCGTCCCTCGCCGCCTCCTCCCTCTCCGGCGGCGACGCCTCTCCTCCGGCAGCAGATCGAGCTTCTCCGGGCATCAACTCCGGCGAAGGGATCCGGTCTTCGCACTCGGATTGCGTGCCACGCAAAACCCTAGATTTGAGGTTGTTTTTCTTCAAGTCCCGAAATCCAGATCCATGTGCTCCTGTTCATAGCCTTGTAACTTTGCATCCGTAGCTCCGATTCATGCATATAGCATATCAAAATGTTCATCTCAGAGAGTACATCATTTCATTCCATTGCATCATTTTCATTTGAGTTCATCTTGATGCCCGAAATGCTGTTAAGAGGGCTACTTGAGATATTGTCAGATCTGCTACTCCATTTAGTTTTTGTCTTTTTTGCCATGATTATTGTGTGCATGATATGCCTATGAGCTCTACATATGTTTTGTTAAGGGTTTTGTCATCTTTCCAGAGGTGCAACCCATGTATTTTTGTGATGTGTGTGGTGACTAGCACAGCTTGCAAAGTGGTGCACTTGGTAATTCTGTTTTCAGGGACTTAGCAATTCCACTAAGTCCTTGATCTGTTTAGCTCATGATGCCATATGTTCATGTTGTTTCCTAGTGATCCGTGCCTCTTTTGAGGATGATCAGTAAGGATGTTTTGTTAATATGTAGTGCTCTATCCATCCATGTCTTTGTTTGCAATTAGGAGCAACCCTAGCTTGAGTCAATCGAGCTCTACTTTTGCTACTTTGTGAATCTGGGCAGATTGTCAACTTGTTTGCAATTTTGCCGATGATGTTGTAGTTGATCCGTGCATGCTATGCTATTGTTCTTGCCATGTCTAGCTTGATTTTGTGTATCTTGGGTGTATGCTTAGCTTATCATGACTTGCCGTAGTGAGTGCATCGAGCTCGTAAACATGCCTACTTGATATCTGTTTCAGCAGCTCCAGTTTTCACCAAGTCTGTGATCTGATTATGTTTTTGCTATGTTCACATGCTTGAAATTGTATTTTCTGATCCCTTTTGGGTCAAGGTCACTAAGGGACTTTTGTTAAGCTCTTTGAGTAGCTCCATGCGATGCTTTACTTTTCCATATTCAGGTCCTGTAGCATGTAGTTTTGTTGCTCCGAAGAGTGCTACCTGATCTGAAATTCCAGACAAGTGTTGATTTCACTAAGTCTGAAATCTGTTTGCCATATGCATTTTTGTCATGCTTGTTTGAACCTGTTAATGGATGAATTGGTTGTAGCTCAGTGCTAGACTTTTGTTAAGCATCTTGAATGCATCCCTGCCATGTATTTTGTTGTCATGTTTGAGTGTTGTAGCATGTTCATCTCATTGCATTTAGATGGCTACTTGCTGTGAATCGCAGACCGGTGCCATATTTGAATCGCTTGCCATTTCCAAACCGTAACTCCGATTCCGGCGTTCTTTATATCGTTTTCAAGCGATTTCATCTCATCTTTCCAGTGGCACACTTGGATTCCCAAGTTGAGGCCAGATTCATGCATTCCTTGTTAAATCTTGCATATGCATCCCGCATCGCATCCCGCATAGCATATCATCTTTGCATCATCTTGTTTGATCCTTGCACGTGGTTGATTGTGTCATTGTTGCTTGTTTGTCTTGTTTGGGTAGAGCCGGGAGACGAGTTCGCTAATGAGGAGCCCGTTGAGTTTGCTTTCGAGGATCCAGTCAACTCTGACAACTTTGCAGGCAAGATGATCATACCCTCGAAATCACTACTATCTTTGCTTTGCTAGTTTGCTCGCTCTTTTGCTATGCCAATGCTACGATGCCTACCACTTGCTTTCAAGCCTCCCAAATTGCCATGTCAAACCTCTAACCCTCCATATCCTAGCAAACCATTGATTGGCTATGTTACCGCTTTGCTCAGCCCCTCTTATAGCGTTGCTAGTTGCAGGTGAAGATTGGAGGTCGTTCCTTGTTGGAACATTTATTTACTTGTTGGGATATCATTATATTGCCATGTTATCTTAATGCATCTATATACTTGGTAAAGGGTGGAAGGCTCGGCCTCTCGCCTAGTGTTTTGTTCCACTCTTGCCGCCTTAATTTCCGTCATATCGGTGTTATGTTCCCGGATTTTGCGTTCCTTACGCGGTTGGGTTATAATGGGAACCCCTTGATAGTTCACCTTGATTAAAGCTTTTCCAGCAATGCCCAACCTTGGTTTTACCATTTGCCACCTAGCCTCTTTTCCCTTGGGTTTCCGGAGCCCGAGGGTCATCTTATTTAACCCCCCCCCCGGGGGGGGCCAGTGCTCCTCTGAGTGTTGGTCCAAACTGTTAGCCGCCGGTGGCTACCAGGGGCAACTCTGGGCTGGCCTACCGGAAGTTTAGACAATCTGAGTGTGCCCTAAGAAAGAGATATGTCGCAGCTCCTATCGGGATTTGCCGGCACGTTCAGGCGGTGTTGCTGGTCTAGTTTTAACCTGTCGAAGTGTCTTGAAGAACCGAGATACCGAGTCTGATCGGAACGTCTTGGGAGGAGGTCTATTCCTTCGTTGACCGTGAGAGCTTGTCATGGGCTAAGTTGGGACTCCCCTGCAGGGTTTTGAACTTTCAAAAGCCGTGCCCGTGGTTATGGGCAGATGGGAATTTGTTAATGTCCAGTTGTAGATAACTTTAATCTTAACTTAATTAAAATGAATCAACTGAGTGTGTTACCGTGATGGCCTCTTCTCGGTGGAGTCCGGGAAGTGGACACGGTGTTGGAGTAATTTGCGACAGGTTTCTCTAGTTTCTCGCTCGCACTTTGCCTCTCTTCTCCGCTCTCTTTGCGAATAGTTAGCCACCATATTTTGCTAGTCGCTTGCTGCAGCTTCCACTATATTACCTCCTACCTATAAGCTTAAAATAGTCTTGATCGCGTGAGGGTGTGAGATGCTGAGTCCCTGTGGCTCATAGATACTATTACACCATATGCAGGGCCTGATGATTACGCTCCAGGAGACGCGCTTGAGCTCAAGTGGGAGTTCGACGAAGGACTCTCAACGTTACTATGTTCCTTTCCTGATGATCAGTAGTGGTGCCCAGGTTGGGGGGTTGATCCGGACCGTGTCTGCATGTGGGTTATCTTTTATTTTGGCGCCGTAGTCGGGCCATGGAGTGTTGGATGATGTAATGTTATTTATGTACTTGATTGACGTGACGAGTGTAAGCCAACTATGTTATCTCCCCTTTTATTATCTATTAACATGGGATGTTGTGAAGATTGCCTAACTTGCGGCTCCTCTGAGTGTTGGTCCAACTCGTCAGCCGCCGGTGGCCACCAAGGGCAGCTCTGGGCTGGCCTACCGGAAGTTTGGACAATCTGAGTGTGCCCTGAGAAAGAGATATGTGCAGCTCCTATCGGGATTTGTCGGCACATTCGGGCGGTGTTGCTGGTCTTGTTTTAACCTGTCGAAGTGTCTTGAAGAACCGAGATACCGAGTCTGATCGGAACGTCTTGGGAGGAGGTCTATTCCTTCGTTGACCGTGAGAGCTTGTCATGGGCTAAGTTGGGACTCCCCTGCAGGGATTTGAACTTTCGAAAGCCGTGCCCGTGGTTATGGGCAAATGGTAATTTGTTAATGTCCGGTTGTAGATAACTTGAACCTTAACTTAATTAAAATGAATCAACTGAGTGCGTTACCGTGATGGCCTCTTCTCGGCGGAGTCCGGGAAGTGGACACGGTGTTGGAGTAATGCTTGCGCAGGTTGTTCTCTAGTTTCTCGCTCGCGCTTTGTCTCCTCTTCTCGCTCTCTTTTGCAAACAGTTAGCCACCATATTTTTGCTAGTCGCTTGCTGCAGCTCCACATATATTTGTACCTTGCCTTACCTATAAGCTTAAATAGTCTTGATCGCGAGGGTGCGAGATTGCTGAGTCCCTGTGGCTCACAGATTACTATTACACCAGATGCAGGGCCTGATGATTCCGCTCCAGGAGACGCGCTTGAGCTCAAGTGGGAGTTCGACGAAGACTCTCAACGTTACTATGTTTCTTTTCCTGATGATCAGTAGTGTTGCCCAGTTGGGGGTGATCGGGGTGTCGCTTGTTGGGTTATCTTTTATTTTGGCGCCGTAGTCGGGCCATGAGTGTTTGGATGATGTAATGTTATTTATGTACTTGATTAACGTGGCGAGTGTAAGCCAACTATGTTATCTCCCCTTTTATTACATATATATTACATGGGATGTTGTGAAGATTGCCTAACTTCCGACATATGCCTTCAATGCGATTATGCCTCTAAGTCGTGCCTCGACACGTGGGAGATATAGTCGCATCGAGGGTGTTACAGTAGCCGAAACAAGTTAGGAAATGGAAACCGCAACTGAAAATCTCAAAACAAATGTGTCAAATTGTCGGAGGCATTAGCGGATTAGCGATAGTGGTTGCGGAAAGTTGTGGAGGCTATGCGGAAGTGTGGAGTTGGCTATGCGGAAGTGTGTGCGATGGCTTAAATTTTCTGTAGAAAATTCAGTTTCGTCAGGTTTGGTCGGACGATCAGTAACCGTCGGATGTCCAGTGCCTCAGCGAGCTTGGGCTGCGGGATGAACTCGAAGAGCTCATGGAAAAGAGAAATTGGGGGTAAAATTGATCGAATTTCGTGGAAGGAAATGGCCGGAAGGATGGGGAAAATCTAGATCCACCTGAGACACATCAAATCTATGGATCAAATCCAACAAAACATCATCAAACCAACAAATCACCAAAAAAATTGGTATGGCTATTTTCGTGGGTATTTTTGAAATTGGGACAAAACAAAGCAAAATTAGGCTAGAAAGTGGGGTAGGGACATCAAATTCATGATCAATGTCAGGACCCCGATTCTAAGTCACACCGATCTAGCCTGTAACACCTCATATCACTTTGCGGCGGAGATGCTCGGCTTGGCCGGGGAGCGGGGCTGCAGCTTGCTAGCGAGCAGGTTGAGCGGCGCAGGAGCACCAGGGGAGCTCCTGGAGCACTACCGTGCTCGGACGTGAGCAGATCGAGCTCAGGCCACGACGCGATGAGACACGACGGCGGAAGCTCTCGGCGATGGCGGGAATCGAGTTAGCGGACCAAATCCACCACGGGGTATGAGTGGAAAGGGAGAGGGGCTCACAGGGAGTCATATGGAGGTCTCGTCAGGCTCGGGGACGAACTAGAGACGACGAATCGGGCGGTGGCATCCGGCGGCTGAAGGTGGGAGATGATGGCGAACCCGGCATTGCAGTGCTTCCCTGTTCGTGTCTGCTGATGAGGCGACTCAGAGGAGCTTGGCGGAGTCGAGGGACACGGTAGTTGGGCGAGTGGACGATGGGGAGCGCGCTGGCAGCGAACGGCGGCGACGCGGGCTCTCGGTTCTCTTGGGGACGGGCACTAGGGAGAGGGAGGCGTCCAGAGGAGAGAGGGGAGAGGGAGAGAGAGCTCTAGGCATCTCCCTGGTGAGGGGAGAGGGATGGGGGCGCGTGGGACAGCAACGTGAAGCAGGAGGTGGCATCGACGCGCACGCGTCCAGGCACGCAGCTACTTCGGTCGGTGGGGGTTGAAGATGACTGGCAAGCTACTGGTGGGCTGGGCCGGCCATAAGTGGCTGGGCTTCTCTCTCTCTCTGTCCTTTTCTATTTTTCTTTCTGTTTTGTTTTTTTCTTCTGCCACTGTTTTCAAATTCAAAACAGAATCCAAACAGTGCCAATAAACCTTTGAATATTTTTATGTTGCTAACTGGATTGTTCCCGATGCACATAAAATATTTCAAAGTTATTTGAATATATATTCTATATATTAAGAATATAGATCCAAATTCAAATACAATATGATTTAAATTCAATGTCCCAAAATATTCCATAAAATTGTTCTAGAATTTTGGATTGATGTATAGCTCTTTCCAAAATTACCAAAATTATTTTTAGGGCATTTTGGCTTCACTGAATGCATTTCCAGGGTTCTTGCCCTTTATTTAAAATTTTGAGGCTTCCACTTTCCTCAATTCAAGTTTCATATGAATTTAAACATGATGACATGAAGATCAAGCAAAGACTACGGGGGCTGAGCTAGGGCTATGACAACTCACCCCCACTAAACAAGAATCTCGCCCCGATATTCAAGACGTGAGGTAAGAAGACAGAGGGGACACAAATCTAATGCAATCTTCATGATCCAACTGCTCTTCTTGAATATATTGATCCATTGCATCATATTGATCTTGGCGTCTTTGCTTTCGAGATCTTTGTCCAACACGATGACGGCAGAAAGAAACTCTACAGAAATCGATCCCTCGAAAATCGAGAAATTCAAAATCATCTCATGGATTGAGATGTTGAAACATCTCCAGTCATCGAGAGGTATGGACGGGACCCGATGATGAGTTTCAGTTTTGGTAGGCAACAATTCCACGCTTGAGTAAGATGGTGCATGAGTAGCAAGGAGATGAATTGCTATGATTCCATAACGAGACATCTTAGAGGAGGTGACTTGTAGAATTATTTCCTTAAGCGGCAAAAAGAATTACTTATGATAAAGATATCATTGAAACTCTCTATACCAGCCTAAGGAAAATCACAATTGATCATTTGAATGAATTTGAAAGAATGGCATACTCAGTTTGGAAAGGAAACTAAAGTTATAGGATAACTCGGCAACGGAAGGCACATTCCAATTGATACAGAGGATATAACCCAATGACCAAGCATGCTCTCAAGAACTTGAGCATTTCCGTATTCATCAAGGTTTTACCAACATCCGTGCCAAGGATCATGGCAACACATCGTACTACCATGATAAACAGTGATGGAGGATGCAGATGCAAAGGAGGACATCACTTTCTCAGATTTTTCCTTAGCAATGCCAAAGAAGCAAATCTGGATGATCGACCGAGAGACATTTAGCACTCCGCTTCTAATGTTCTCCTTTATGTACTAGGTACCATGGTCAATGCTTAAAAGCATCAACATGGCCATCAAGTAAAGGCCGGACTTCGGGAGCACAAAAATCCATAAGGAACAACTTGTGGAATAAGTCATACCAAATCATCATGGAGAACATGGTCGAATTGCTCGTTCAAGATACTACAATAATAGATCTTCCGTCTAGGTGTGTCAGCCAGAACATCAACCTTGTCAGAACCTACATTATAGATCTTGGAAATGTTCCAGCCATTATATCTGCCTGAGACTCAGATCTGGTTAGAAACAGGATACTTCAGACTCAACATGTCTGAAAAGAAGAGTTGCAACACAAATTGATGAGATGATGTTGTGTGATTCTCGGGAGATGAACTACGATAGCAAGCTCCAAAACATGAGCTGGTTCTGCTACATATGTAACGCCCTCGATGCGGCTATATCTCCTACGTGTCGAAGCACGACTTAGAGGCATAACCGCATTGAAAGCAATGTCGCAAGTGAGGTAATCTTCACACAACCCATGTAATACATAAGGGAAAAAGATACATAGTTGGCTTACAATCGCCACTTCACACAATACATGAATAAAGCATTACATCAACCAAGTACAATCAGGGCCCGACTACGGAGCCAAAATAAAAGAAGAACCCAAAATGCGACAAGGTCCCCGATCGACCCCAACTGGGCTCCACTACTGATCAACTAGAACGAAACGACACAAAGGACAAGATCTTCATCGAGCTCCTCCTGAGCTTGGTTGTGTCATCTGCATGGACTCATCGGCACCTGCAAACTGGTTTTGGAAGTATCTGTGAGTCACGGGGACTCAGCAATCTCGCACCCTCGCGATCAAGACTATTTAAGCTTATGGGTAAGGTAAAAGGTATGAGGTGGAGCTGCAGCAAGCGACTAGCATATATGGTGGCTAACATATGCAAATGAGAGCGAGAAGAGAAGGCAAAGCACGGTCGATAAAAGTATGATCAAGAAGTGATCCTAGAACAACCTACGTCAAGCATAACTCCAACACCGTGTTCACTTCCCGGACTCCGCCGAGAAGAGACCATCACGGTAACACACTCAGATGATTCATTTTAATTAAGTTAAAGTTCAAGTTATCTACAACCGGACATTAACAAATTCCCATCTGCCCATAACCGTGGGCACGGCTTTTGAAATTTCAAATCCCTGCAGGGGTGTCCCAACTTAGCCCATCACAAGCTCTCACGGTCAATGAAGGAATAGACCTCCTCCCGAGATGTTCCGATCAGACTCGGTATCCCGGTTCTACAAGACACTTCGACAAGTTAAAACAAATCCAGCAACACCGCCCGAATGTGCCGACAAATCCCGATAGGAGCTGCACATATCTCGTTCTCAGGGCACACTCAGATGAGACATCCTATGAGTAAAACCAAACCTCAAGTTGCCCCGAGGTGGCCCCGCAGTCTGCTCGGTCGGACCAACACTCAGAGGAGCACTGGCCCGGGGGGGTTAGAATAATGATCACCCTTGAGTCTGCAGAACCCAAGGGAAGGTGGTAGGTTGTTAGTGCAAATGGTAAAACCAAGGTTGGGCATTGCTGGAGGAGTTTTATTCAAGGCGAACTATCAAGGGGTTCCCATTATCACCCAACCGCGTAAGGAACGCAAAATCCGGGAACATAACACCGATATGACGGAAACTAGGGCGGCAAGAGTGGAACAAAACACCAGGCATAAGGCCGAGCCTTCCACCCTTTACCAAGTATATAGATGCATTAATTAAATAAGAGATATTGTGATATCCCAACAAGTAAACATGTTCCAACAAGGAACAACATCTCCATGTTCCAACAGGGAACAAACTTCAATCTTCACCTGCAACTAACAACGCTATAAGAGGGGCTGAGCAAAGCGGTAACATAGCCAAACAACGGTTTGCTAGGACAAGGTGGGTTAGAGGCTTGGTTCAACAATATGGGAGGCATGATAAGCAAGCGGTAGGTATCGCAGCATAGGCATAGCAAAAGAACGAGCAACTAGCAAGGCAAAGATAGAAGTGATTTCGAGGGTACGATCATCTTGCCTGAAATCCCGCAAGGAAGAAGAACGAGTCCATGAAGAAGACAAATGGACGTAGACGAACGGGTCCTCACAAACACAACGTTACCGGA
Organism: Triticum urartu; assembly: GCF_003073215.2. NCBI lineage: Eukaryota > Viridiplantae > Streptophyta > Magnoliopsida > Poales > Poaceae > Triticum > Triticum urartu. The sequence continues at coordinate 504,503,799 of NC_053022.1, read as the reverse complement.
ACCAACCCGAAGAAGCAAACATCGGAAAAGAAGCACACAACATAGTAAACAACCAACACATGAACATGGCATGATGCACAATCAAGTATGATGCATGTCCGGTTTAATGAGGCATGGCATGGCAAAGTGCAACAACCAAAACTACAAATTAAGTGGAGCTCAATATGCAACGAGTTCCATATTGACGGAGCACCACATCAATTATTTAGTTCGATCTCGTTTATGTACCCAACAATATTAAATGTTGTTAGCATGGCAAGAGGGGAAGCATAAGAAAACTAAACATTTAGGCAAGTTTAAATGAGGCCGGAAATAACAAACAACAAATCCGGTAAATCCCCATATGCAATTATCAATTTGGTGCAAGAACAATTTTAACATTTAAATGTTATTATCATGATGCGAATGACATGTGCAAGTTTTATGCAATTTTAAGAAAAGTTGACAAGGGCATATTAAGAAGCATTTGTCAACGTGGCGGAAATGAAAAGGGGAGCCACGACAACGATAATGAAACGGTGCCACGACAACGTTCCGGTTCCGGTAACTCGATTGAGATCCCGGTGCAAAGAAAGTGCGACGGGAGCGTGACATGCAATAGAAGGTGGGGTGCTCCCGATTACCGGGTTCCCACATGATGGTGACAAGGTAAAAGAGGGCAATGTGCACCGACAAATCGAGCATGGTGCAAGCACGAGCATATCATACATCACACATGCATTCGTTCAAGGACGTCGTCTTGGGGTTATACCTTTGAAGCGTGCAAACGGGATAGTTCTTGTTCGGTGCAAAGAAGAGGAAGTAGACGTTCTCGCGACGGCGGTAGTGGAAGTAGTCATTCTCGCACGCTCTAGGGTCGACGGTAGAGGTTCTCGCGATCTCGGCGGCGGTAGTGGTACATGTTTCGAAGAGGAACTTGACGAATCCGAGTAACTTGGGGTCGATGGTAGTCGTTCACGTTCATAGTTGCATGAGTTTCCGTAGATGTTTGAGTCATCGGTAGCGGTTTTCGATGAATCCCGAAACGGTCTTAGCGTCTTCATGCGTAGGGGTACTCGGCGTTGTGGTACTTGGGTTTTCGGACTTGCCGATCTCGTCCTTGCAACGGTAGTCGAACTTGAAGTTTTTGGTTCATGGGTTTTCGGCGACGGTAGACGTACGCGTGTCGGAGAGGGACTTGGTGCATCCAGGTCCTTCGAGGTTCTTTGTTGTCCTTGCGTCTTGGTGCGGTACTTAGCGATTCCAGGATGTAGAGGTACAATTGTCGTAGCCGTGTAGTCGTTCACGTATCACCATGGTGTAGTCATACTTGGCGTGGAGGTAGCCGACCAGGGGTACATGTCGATGGTCATCGTGGTCTTGGCAAGTTCCAGTGCAGCAGCGGAATGGAGGGAGACGAGGCCAGCTGGTTGTGCACGCGAAGAGAAAGGTCGGCCCCAGGCGAACCACGGCCTCGACGAGGCGCTCACGACAGAGGCATGCAACAAGTGAGGCGCATGGAGGCGGACAGAGCTGCTGGTCTTTGGCGCCATGTATCGAGCGGAGATGGACGAGGCAAGAGGCGGCGACGGACTTGGCGAGGACGCAGGCGCCTGGCGGCGCGTCGGTGAGCCGGGGCTTGGCGAGGCCAAGGCAGAGGAGGGACTGCGTGAAGTAGGCCCAGAATGGGACGAAGACAGCGGGTTCAAGGCGAAGGTCGCCGGTTCTGACGAAGAACATGGCCGGAGCGGCGGCCTTGCTGTGATCAGGGGCGGCGTGGCTCGCCGTTGACGGGGAAGAAGCAAGGCGCCGGACTCGCAGTAGGGCTGCCAGAGGTTGGGGGCTCAACGGCGGCGGCCATCACCGGAGTCGCTGGTGGAAGGAGGAGGCGGGGCGCGGGGCTCGCGCGCCAAGGCGAGGTAGGAGGGGGAGCTGAGGACGGGGATCGGGGGAGAAGGGTGGCTGCGCTCCTCTCTGTCGCTCCTGGCGGCGCGAGGAAGGAACGAGGGGAGAGGACAAGGGGATCGGGAGATGGGGGCTAGGTTAGATCGAGGAGGGGTTGGGCCTTAGAGGCCAGCGCTGGAGTGGGCCTAGAGAGGCCCAAGTGGGCTGCACGGCTGGGCTGAGCTCCCTCTCTTTCAAAAATCCTCCCTTTCTTAAATTATTGTTTATATAAATAAACAATCAATAAAGGGGAAAATCCAGGGGTTTTTGGTTAGGAATATGAGATATATAAAAATATATCTGGAACCCTGGATTTATGTAGGGTTTGAATAAATTGCTCCGGCATTTTTAGAAGGTAGAAAAATAATTAGAGTTTGAATTATTTTCAAACTTCAATCATTTTTGAACCTGACCAAAACAACTTCGAATGGGATGAAATCTGACAGAGAGGGTGTAGGAAAAAGGCAAGATTTATAGGGAAAAGATGAACATTAATGGAGGAGGAATAAGGTCGCTTGCAAAGACATGAAAAACGAAGGAAGTGGGAGGGATGATGCATGGGTATGGCTTGAGAGAGAGATGACAAGGAAAATATATGAAGTTAAGTCGGATAGAAGAAGAGTTGAAGAGTAATGCAATTGTGTGATAGGTGATTCCAAGTTAATGGGATATTTAATATAGCTCCCTAATATTGGGAGCATATGTTATAAAGAGAAGTCACTCTTCCCTCGATTTAAATGGATCGAAGATCCACACAATTTATTTAGTTGAGATGCAAAAGATTTATGAGATGATGGCATGATGACATGATGCAATGCAAAAATAAAAGGGCAAGCACAAATGAAACAAAAGATGAAACCGGAATATATGGAAGTCTTCTCGAGCATCGGTCTCGGGGCGTTACAACACTCCACCACTACGAGAGGATCTCGTCCCGAGATCTAGAATGGCACCGGAGGGAAAAACGGAAGAGAAAGAGAAGAGGTAAAACTAAGTTGCTTCTTGACAAACAAGTGAAACCATGAACCTTGAGAGGTTGGTCAAAATGGAAAGAAAGAATGCAACGGAGATGAATAAAGTAGAAAACACTCTGTTAGGAAAAGGAAACAAGGAAGAACAACTTCGGGTAGCACTCCGATTGAAAAGTGGTACAAGACTTGATAAGACGAAAAGAAGTTGAGGAAAAAGGCACAACACTCCGGTTAAATGGACAATCATGAAAAGAACATAATCTTTGATGAAGCGAGATGATGGTTGAAGAAAGCAACATCACAATGGCTCCGGAACAAAAGAATAGAAGATAGATAATTGAAATAGGAGAAATGACGAGAAAATGCCAACTTCTGCCAAAAGAGCTTGAGAAGGCATCCTTAGGAGAAGGGTCGAACAGAGTTGTTGGAAAACCAACAACGAAAAGAACAGGGTTGTAGTGGGCTTATGGAGAACATCTCAAAACTATTAGGTGAAATTCTGCCACTAACAGGAATGATATATTAGATTGATAACAACAAGGAGATGAGAAGCTTAATTCACCGGGAGGATAGATGAATAACTTGGATCATTTATAAACACCATAAATAGCAACATTCCCAATGGAAGGCTTTCGGTGAAATCTAAACCGAGATAACTCCAATGAAGAGATTGGTGGATTTAAATACCTCACTCTTGAAAACATGTGAATCATGAAACATGAACTCAAATTATCAAAAATGACATAATACCACCTCCAAAGATACGGAAGAAAGAATTGCACTCTGGATAGCAAGATGAAAAATGCTTGAGCTCCTTAGAAAAGAATCTCGATGGAAACTTCGAGAAGGAATTAATTCCTTGATGAAACACCGTGTCGAGCCTCCATGAAGAACTCCGGTAACAAAAGAAAGAGAAAATGAAAACACAAGGTGAATCATTGCAATGATTTAGATGGATCTCCGTGATAATTAGAGCTTGGAACTCCGGGAAAGAAAGATGAGCACTTGAAATCAAGAATTTAATCATCGTGAACAAACTCCGGAAGAAAAGATTAACATATGGATGAAACAAGAATAAGAATTACATTATGCTTATCCTTCATCAATTAAATTGATGCCAAGCAACGGATTTGGCACACTACTTATTCTCGTACCAAGGATTAAGAGCGATATGACATAAACTTGAGAACGTCTTCGACGAATCCACCGGTAGGATTGAAAACAACAAATGAATTGATATGATAACAAGGTAAGAAGAATCTTGAGCGAACCACCGTAAGAATTGAAAATGAACGAAGAAGAAAAATAAAGAAGCACCGGGAAGAATTAGAGAGAAAATGAAGATACTTGAGGGGAATTTAGATACAAGAGAATGAAGAGATCATGAACTTATTAGAGAATATTTGAATGATGCACTGGTAAGATTTGGAGAAAGAGAGCTGAAAGCTGAGAATGAATACTTCTGAGATGATGGGCTCTGGAGAATCAAACTGAAAAGGCTCCTGAATTGCTCCGGATGGATAAGAAGAATTCTCACAATCAAATAATTATGAGAGGATGGTCTCGAATTAGAACCACGAGTCTCCGAGAGAACGGATAAGATATGGAGGAAAAACTCCTCTTCGGTCTTCAAAATCCGAGAATGACGACGAGAAACACCACCATTAATTGTTGAGATACTCCGGGATGATGAATAGAAAGGTTGAGCCAATGGTTAAAAGAATTTGGCAGATCTTGGAGAAATACATATGACTGATGATAATTCATTCTTACGTCACACTTCGAAAAGAAATTTGGATAGCTCCGGGAAAATAAGAAGAGTCAGGTAAGATCCTGGAAAAAGACATGTGGGTTAGGGCCCACTCAAAAGAAACACCGTAGAACAATTTAAAAGAAGATTGCATCGGTTGAATTAAAAGGCTTGAATGAGATAACATCCTTGAAAGATGTTGAATGGATTGAGAATGGAAACGAATCATCCGAGATATTTTCAGCACTCCGGAACAACAGAATAGCGCGAGGTGAATGATTAAGAGGTGCACCGGTATGAGATGACGTTGAAATGAGGAAAGGGTAAGATCACCAAAGATTGACTTGAAACCACCGGAGAAGATAAAAGAAACGAAGAATGATGAACTAGAAGCTCCGTTAGAATCTTCATGAGAAGCACCGGATAAGAAAATTGATTGAAAAGAAAGAAGAGGCTCCACATGAATAAGATGGATAGTTGATTAAGAAATCTTAGTCCTTAAAGAAAAACAAGGGTGGGAGGGTGGGAAAAACAAGGTCAACTTGGAGACGGATGAAACAAACAACGTTGAGAGCTTAGGTTGAACCTTGCGGATGTTGAAGTGATCGAATCCACTTGAAGAGAAACACGCCAGTGAAAAAGGATTGACATGACAATCTCGATTATCAAGAAGGATTAGTATTCACATCGGAGTATAAGAACACCATTTGGGGAAGGTATGGAATCAACATTTGACATTGAAGCAACTCGAATACCACAACTCAAAAACAAAAACAAAGGATTGGCTTGCAGAATAAGCCGGAACAAACATATGATAGAGATTTCGTCCGAAGTTTTCGTGGTGGGGCCTACACGGGCTCGATCGTACAACACCATCATGTACAAGGCAGTGCACATGACATACGAAGCGTCCCCGAGTTGGCAAAGCCAAGGACTCTTTAAGACACAATGAGACCACTGTAAAACTGACCGTGCATAGGCGGACCACTAGACATCGAACCCCAATTTCATATCATACATCTGTTGGAAAGATATCCTAAGAGCTACTTGAATTCCCACCTATGAAACTCCCAAACCTTTCCGGTTATGCAATCAGGTGTTGGGGATACAGGGGAAGCATAATATCTTACCCAAATCTAGCAAATCCTACATCCAGCTGTATCCATCCTTCAACACATAACCAAGAAACCTTCGGAAATCATCTACCTCAACCTTCGAAAAGCATCCGTTATACGAGTTATGGCGATACTCCCGAACTCCCGCCCCAGTACTGGGTGGCGTCGAGGTTATCTCACCAACGAACTGCATAAAGAGATTTTCGATGTCGGCGTACTAAACTCAGGTATTCCAGAATTGCAACGATAAAATTATGACGACAACACCTCAGAGCTCAACTCCCCGGGACACTTCCACAAAACCCCTGACAAGAGGCACCAAGACAACGTTCTCATCATAAAACCATCGGAACGATTCCAAAATACCCGCGTGATCCTAAAAAATTTTTTTGTGAAATTTGAGAAGAGAAGAGTCAAAACTCTACATCAGGATGCCTTACCAGAGCGATGAGGAGACTGGGAAGTAAAAATAATTCCTAAACTCTCCGATATATAATTCCTAAATGACTCAAAACATTTTTCTAGACTCAACAACGGCAGCTAATTCGATCAAGTAGTGGGGCTCCTAAGGTTGGGGAAGGCTCTGATACCAACTTGTAACGCCCTCGATGCGGCTATATCTCCTACGTGCCGAAGCATGACTTAGAGGCATAACCGCATTGAAAGCAATGTCGCAAGTGAGGTAATCTTCACACAACCCATGTAATACATAAGGGAAAAAGATACATAGTTG
>NC_053022.1:504479725-504496307 GCF_003073215.2 Triticum urartu | reverse complement strand
ATCTCTCAATAATGCTAATATAATTGGATCATATAACCATCCCTAAACATGCAACGAAGAATCACTCTGAAGTTCCTATCTAGCGGAGAACATAAGAAGAAATCGTTTGTAGGATACGAAACCACCTCGAAGCTATTCTTTCCGATCGATCTATCCAAGAGTTCCTACTAAAATAACACCAAATAATTTCAGATCCATAATGCTCAATCCAACACAAAGAACCTCAAAGAGTGCCCCAAGATTTCTACCGGAGAAACAAAGACAAGAACGTGCATCAACCCCTATGCGTAGATTACCCCAATGTCACCTCAGGAATCCACGAGTTGAGTGCCAAAACATATATCAAGTGAATCAATATGATACCCCATTGTCACCACGAGTATTGATGTCGCTTGAAGCTACACCAGTATTTCCCCAAAGATGAAGGGATGATGCAGCACAACAGCGGTAGGTATTTCCCTCAGATATGAAACCAAGGTTATCGAACCAGTAGAAGAACCAAGCAACACAACGTAAACAACACCTGCACACAAATAACAACTACTCGCAACCCGACATGTAAAAGGGGTTGTCAATCCCTTTCGGGTAGAGGCGCCCCAAGATGGGCAAGCGGACGTAAGAGACTTGTAAATATCGATAGATCGAACGCCAAATAAAATAAATTGCAGCAAGGTATTTTTTATTTTTGGATTTAATAGATCTGAAAATAAAAGGCAAATAAAATAGATCGCAAAGGAAAATAATATGAGAAGGAGACCCAGGGGCCGTAGGTTTCACGAGTGGCTTCTCTCGAGAAAAATAGCAAACGGTGGGTAAAAAAATTATTGTTGGGAAATTGATAGAACTTCAAATACTCATGACGATATCCAGGCAATGATCATTAGGCATCACGTCCAAGATTAGTAGACAGACTCCTGCCTGCATCTACTACTATTACTCCACACATCGATCGATATCCAGCATGCATCTAGTCTATTAAGTTCATGGAGAAACGGAGTAATGCAATAAGAACGATGACATGATGTAGACAAGATCTATATATGTAGAGATAGACCCCATCGTTTTATACTTAGTAGCAACGATACATACATGTCGGTTCCCCTTCTGTCACTAGGATCAAGCACCGTAAGATCGAACCCACTACAAAGCACCTCTTCCCGTTGCAAGATAAATAGATCAAGTTGGCCAAACAAAACCCAAATATCGGAGAACAAATACGAGGCTATAAGCAATCATGCATAAAAGAGATCAAAGAAACTCAAATAATTTTCATGGATATAAAAGGATAGATCTGATCATAAACTCAAAGTTCATCCGATCCCAACAAACACACCGCAAAAAGAGTTACATCATATGGATCTCCAAGAGACCATTGTATTGAGAATCAAACGAGAGAGAGGAAGCAATCTAGCTACTAACTACGGACCCGAAGGTCTACAAAGAACTACTCACGCATCATCAGAGAGGCACCAATGGAGGTGGTGAACCCCATCCGTGACGGTGTCTAGATTGGATCTGGTGGTTTTGGACTCTGCGGTGGCTGGAATTGATTTTCGTCGACCCTCCTCGACTTTCTGGAATATTGGGGTATTTTTAGAGCAAAGTGAAGGAAATATGCGCTAGAGGCAATAATAAATGTGTTATTTTATATTTCCTTATATCATGCTAAATGTTTATTATCCATGCTATAATTGTTTTAACCGGAAACTTGATACATGTGTGCTAATTGTACCTTCTCCCGAATTAGAAAGTAGTTCATCACAGAAATCAGTTCCAGTGATGCCTACACTAATTAGTGAGGAAGTTAATGATGATGATCATGAAACTTCAGATCAAGTTACTACCGAACCTCGTAGGTCAACCAGAGTACGTTCCGCACCAGAGTGGTATGGTAATCCTGTTCTGGAAGTCATGTTACTAGACCATGACGAACCTACAAACTATGAGGAAGCGATGATGAGCCCAGTTTCCGCGAAATGGCTTGAGGCCATGAAATCTGAGATGGGATCCATGTATGAGAACAAAGTGTGGACTTTGGTTGGCTTGCCCGATGATCAGCGAGCCATAGAGAATAAATGGATCTTCAAGAGGAAGATGGACGCTGATGGTAGTGTTACTATCTACAAAGCTCGATTTGTCACAAAAGGTTTTCGACAAGTTCTAGGTGTTGACTACGATGAGATTTTCTCACTCGTAGTGATGCTTAAGTCTGTCTGAATCATGTTAGCAATTGTCGCATTTAATGATTATGAAATTTGGCAAATGGATGTCAAAACTGCATTCCTTAATGGATTTCTTAAAGAAGAGTTGTATATGATGCAACCAGAAGGTTTTGTCGATCCTAAAGGTGCTAACAAAGTGAGCAAGCTCCAACGATCCATTTATGAACTGGTGCAAGCCTCTCGAAGTTGGAATATACGCTTTGATAGTGTGATCAAAGCATATGGTTTTATACAGACTTTTGGAGAAGCCTGTATTTACAAGAAAGTGAGTGGGAGCACTACAACCTTTCTGATAAGTATATGTGAATGACATATTGTTCATCGGAAATGATGTAGAATTTTCTGGAAAGCATAAAGGAGTGTTTGAAAGGAGTTTTTTCAAAGAAAGACCTCGGTGAAGCTGCTTACACATTGAGAATCAAGATCTATAGAGATAGATCAAGACACTTGATAAGATTTTTCAATGAGTGCATACCTTGATAAGATTTTGAAGTAGTTCAAAATGGAACAGTCAAAGAAGGAGTTCTTGCCTGTGTTGCAAGGTGTGAAGTTGAGTAAGACTCAAAACCTGACCACGACAGAAAATAGAAAGAGAATGAAAGTCATTCCCTATGCCTCAGTCATAGGTTTTGTAAAGTATGATATGCTGTGTACCAGACCTATTGTGTACCTCACCATGAGTTTGTCAAGAGGGTACAATAGTAATCCAGGAGTGAACCACTGGACAGTGGTCAAAATTATCCTTAGCGGAATAAGGATATGTTTCTCGATTATGGAGGTCATAAAGGGTTACGTCGATGCAAGTTTTGACACTGATCCGGATGACTCTAAATCTCAATCTGGATACATATTGAAAGTGGGAGCAATTAGCTAGAGTAGCTCCGTGCAGAGCATTGTAGACATAGAAAATTTGCAAAATACATACGGCTCTGAATATGGCAGACCCGTTGACTAAACTTCTCTCACAAGAAAAACATGATCACACCTTAGTACTCGTTGGGTGTTAATCACATAGCGATGTGAACTAGATTATTGACTCTAGTAAACCCTTTGGGTGTTAGTCACATGGAGATATGAACTAATCACATAAAGATGTGAACTATTGGTGTTAAATCACATGACGACGTGAACTAGATTATTGACTCTAGTGCAAGTGGGAGACTGGAGGAAATTTTCCCTAGAGGCAATAATAAAGTTGTTATTTTATATTTCCTTATATCATGATAAATGTTTATTATCCATGCTATAATTGTATTAACCAGAAACTTGATACATGTGTGGATACATATACAAAACACAGTGTCCCTAGTAAGCCTCTACTAGACTAGCTCGTTAAACAAAGATGGTTAAGTTTACTAACCATAGACATGTGTTGTCATTTGATAAATGGGATCACATCATTAGAGAATGATGTGATGGACAAGTCCCATCCGTTAGCTTCATGACTTATACATGTTCCTCTGACTATGAGATTATGCAACTCCCGAATACCGGAGGAACACCTTGTGTGCTATCAAACTTCACAACATAACTGGGTGATTATAAAGATTCTCTACAGGTGTCTCCGAAGGTGTTTGTTGAGTTGGCATACATCGAGATTACGATTTGTCACTTCGTGTATCGGAGAGGTATCTCTGGGCCCTCTCAGTAATGCACATCACTATAAGCCTTGCAAGCAATGTGACTAATGAGTTAGTTACAGTGCATTACGGAATGAGTAAAGAGACTTGCTGGTAACGAGATTGAACTAGGTATGTGGATACCAACGATCGAATCTCGGGCAAGTAACATACCAATGGCAAAGGGAATAACGTATGTTGTTATGCGGTTTGATCAATAAAGATCTTCGTAGAATATGTAGGAGCCAATATGAGCATCCAGGTTCCGCTATTGGTTATTGACCGGAGATGTGTCTCGGTCATGTACATAGTTCTCGAACCCGTAGGGTCCGCATGCTTAACTTTCGATGACGATTTGTATTGTGAGTTGTGTGATTTGATGAACCGAAGTTTGTTCGGAGTCCCGGATGAGATCACAGACATGACGAGGAGTCTTGAAATTGTTGAGACATAAAGATTGATATATTGGAAGGTTATGTTTGGACACCGGAATGGTTTCGGAAAGGTACGAACATTTTCCGGAGTACCGGGGGTTACCAGACCCCCCCCCCCAGGGAGTTAATGGGCCTTTAGTGGAAGAAGAGGAGAGGCAGCCAGGGCTGGGCCGCGCACCCCTCCCCCCTAGTCCGAATAGGACAAGGAGAGAGGGGGCCGGCACCCCCCTCCTTCTCTCTCTCTCTTTTCCCACCTCGCGAATCCTATTCCAACTAGGATTGGGGGAGAAGTCCTACTCCCGGAGGGAGTAGGACTCCTCCTGGCGCGCCACCTATAGGCCGGCCGCACCCCCCCCCTTGAGCCTTTATATACGGAGGCAGGGGCACCCCAGAGAGACACAAGTTGATCCACGTGATCATATTCTTAGCCGTGTGCGGTGCCCCCTTCCACCATAGTCCTCGATAATATTGTAGCGGTGCTTAGGCAAAGCCCTGCTGTGGTAGTACATCAAGATCGTCACCACGCCGTCGTGCTGACGGAACTCTTCCCCGACACTTTGCTGGATCGGAGTCCGGGGATCGTCATCGAGCTGAACGTGTGCTAGAACTCGGAGGTGCCGTAGTTTTGGTGCTTGATCGGTCGGGCCGTGGAGACGTATGACTACATCAACCAAACGCTTCCGTTGTCGATTTACAAGGGTACGTAGATCATACTCTCCCCTCTCGTTGCTATGCATCATCATGATCTTGCGTGTGCGTAGGAAAATTTTGAAATTACTACGAAACCCAACAGATGTCATGTTGCTAAACATGTCAGCAGATTAGATTTGTGGAAATATTATTCTCTCTATGGTAGTATGTGGAACTTATTTTGCAGAGCCGGACACTATCCTTGTGTTCAAAATCTTCTATGGAGTATTCGGAGGAGGAACCACCTTGCAATGGCCGAAGACCAAATCTGTGCGCCCGAACTCATCATCATGAAGCCTGGTCAGGGCTACAGAGGGAGTCCTGGACTAGGGGTCTCCGACAGCCGGACTATATCCTTTGGCCGACTGTTTGACTATGAAGATACAAGATTGAAGACTTTCGTCCCGTGTCCGATGGGACTTTCCTTGCGTGGAGGCAAGCTTGGCAATACGGATATGTAGAATCTCCTCCCTTGTAACCCGACTCTATGTACCCTAGCCCCCTCCGGTGTCTATATAAACCGGAGGTTTAGTCCGTAGGACAACAACATCATAACCATAGGCTAGCTTATAGGGTAGCCTCTACGATCTCGTGGTAGATCAACTCTTTGTAATACTCATATCATCAAGATCAATCAGCAGGACATAGGTATTACCTCCATCAAGAGGGCCCGAACCTGGGTAAACATCGTGTCCCCTACCTCCTGTTATCATCCGCTTAGACGCACAGTTCGGGGACCCCCTTACCCGAGATCCCGGTTTTGACACCGACAGTCATGCTTGTTGAGTCCCTTGCATACAATTTACTTTCCATTTGTCAACTAGCACTCATGGGCTTTGCCACTTTCTTTGATATTGATACTGTGGCCCTCTTGTGGAGCAAGACTCTTAAAGTTGCCTTTGTTGGGCATGTCGAGAATGGTCTCTATGTGATTAACTTTTCGGAGCAACCCACTAAGACCGCGACATGCCTAATGACTAAAGTTGACGTGGGATGGCTTTGGCATCGCCGTCTCGCTCACGTCAATATGAGATCTTTGCAAAGTCTTCTCAAGGGGGATCATGTCCGTGGACTAACAAATGTTAGTTTTGCCCAAGATCATGCTTGCAGTGCTTGCATCGAAGGAAAGCTGCATGAGAAGGCTCACCCTCCCACGACTATCATCTACTCGAAGAGGCCTTTGGAGCTCCTTCATTTGGATCTCTTTGGACCTCCATCCTTTGATGGTCTTGGGGGTAGAAAGTATTGCTTGGTGATTGTAGATGACTATTCAAGATACACTTGGGTATATTTCTTCAAGAGGAAGAACGAGAGCCAACAAACCGTCATCGACTTTGCAAATTAAGCTCAACGACAACACAATGCAAAGATCTTGACAATAAGAAGTGACAACGGCTCCGAGTTCAAGAACTACAACTTGGATGAGTTCTTGAGTGATGAGGGAATCAAGCATCAATATTCCGCACCTTATACCCCTCAACAAAATGGTGTAGTGGAGAGGAAGAACTGGACGTTGATGGATGCGGCAAGGACCATGATGGCGGAGTTCAAGTCTCCCTACAACTTTTGGGCCGAAGCCATCAACACTGCGTGCCATGCATCTAATCAGCTCTACCTCCGCAAAGGCTTGAACAAGACTCCATATGAGATACTCACGGTAACAAGCCCAACCTCAAGTACTTCCCGGTGTTCGGGTGTAAGTGTTTCATTCTCAAGAAAGGTGTCTATTTGTCTAAATTTGAGGCTAGACCTTATGAGGGCATATTTGTTGGTTATGCTACAAACTCAATAAGTCCACGGGACTTATTAAGGAAATGTGTAACGTGGAGTTTGATGAGAATAATGGCTCCCAGGTGGAGCAAAGTGGTACTTGTGATGTAGGTGATGAAATTCCTCACCAAGCCATAAGAAGAATGGGTGTTGGTCATATCCAACCCATTGAGGAACCCCTTGTGGCCGAAGGAGAAGGACAATGTTCTACCCAAGTGGAACCTTCACCAACCCAAGACCCACACGCTTCCGAAGAAACAAAGTGAGGGCCCTCAACCTCAAGAACAAGACCAAGGGCAAGATCAATCTCAAGATGGTGTTGTAACATCAAGTGATGCCCAAGGTCAAGCTCCCTCCTCCGAGCAAGTTCAAGATCAAGAGCTTCCACGAGATCAAGAACAAGCTCAAGACAACGCTCAAGATGATCAAGTGACCACTCCTCGTCTCACCCCCGAGGAGGAATTGGAGCGTCGTGCCGCCAAGGTTGCTTCCAAGCTCTCCACCAAGGATCATCTCATGACAAATGTGCTTGGAAGCTTAAGAAAGGGGGTAAGCACTCGTAGACAATTAGCAAACTATTGTGAACATCATGCGTTTGTCTCTTATGTTGAACCCCAAAAGGTCTATGAGGCGCTCAAAGATCCGGATTGTCTCAATGCCATGCATGAAGAACTCAACAACTTCGAGCGCAACAAAGTGTGGAGATTGGTGCCAAGGCCAACGGTGAACCACAATGTCATTGGAACCAAGTGGATATTCAATAACAAGCAAGTTGCTCATGGGATTATCATTCGCAACAAGGCTCGTTTGGTAGCACAAGGCTACTCCCAAGTCGAGGGTATCGACTACGGTGAAACCTTTGCTCCCATTGCTCATCTTGAATCCATTCGCATGTTGATTGCATATGCTTCTCATCATAACTTTAAGTTACAACAAATGGATGTGAAGAGTGCTTTTCTTAATGGTCCTATTAATGAATTGGTTTATGTCAAGCAACCCCCCGGGTTCGAGGATCCCTACTTTCCCGATCATTTGTATCAACTCGATAAGGCACACTATGGTCTTAAACAAGCCCCACGTGCGTGGTATGACCACCTTACCGAGTTGTTACAAGACCATGGTTTTGAAGTTGGGCTAATCGACCCCACTCTTTTTACTAAGAAGGTCAAAGGGGAGTTGTTTGTGTGCCAATTATATGTTGATGATATTATCTTTGGTTCCCCTAGCAAAGCTTTCAATGAGGAATTTGCCGCTCTCATGACCTCAAAGTTCGAGATGTCTTCCATGTGATAGTTGAAGTTCTTTCTGGGGTTTGAAGTGAAGCAGAGGAGAGAAGGAACCTTCATCAACCAAGCCAAATACACTCAAGGCATGCTTAAGAGATTCAAGCTAAGTGATGTCAAGCCAGCGTCCACTCCCATGCCCACCAAGTGCCAACTTGACATTGATCCCAATGGTAAAGCGGCGGATCAAAAGGTATATCGCTCCACAATTGGCCCCTTGCTTTACCTTTGTGCATCTAGACCGGATATCATGTTGAGTATGGGAATTTGTGCACGGTTTCAAGCCGCACCTAAGGAAAGTCACTTTGTGGCGGTCAAGCGAATCTTTCAATATTTGGCTCATACCCCAAACTTTGGCTTATGGTACCCAAGAGGAGCAAACTTCAAACTTGTAGGTTATTCGGACTCGGATTGGGCGGGAGACAAAGTGGATAGGAAGTCCACTTCCGGAGGGTGCCAATTTCTTGGTTGCTCTTTGGTAAGTTGGTCTTCCAAGAAGCAAAGTTGTGTGTCTCTCTCGTCCACGGAAGCGGAGTATGTGGATGCCGGTAGTTGTTGTGCACAACTTTTATGGATGAGGCAAACTTTAAAGGATTACGGTGTCACTTGTGACAAAGTGCCTCTTTGGTGTGACAATGAAAGTGCCATCGATATTTCTCTCAACTCGGTGCAACACTTCAAGACAAAGCATATTGAGATTAGGTATCACTTCATCCGGGATCACATTAGGTGAGGGGAGATCGAGCTCAACTATGTCAACACTCATGGTAACCTTGCAGATATCTTCACGAAGCCTTTGGATGAAGCAAGATTTCGCGAGTTAAGGCATGAGCTAAATATCATTGATTCGAGCAATGTGACTTGAACCCTTGCACACCCCACCACACTCAACTTGTTGTCTAGTTTAGGTGTAGGCATGGACATAGGGGGAGTGTTGTTCTCTCAATGAACTTTCCCTCCCCCCATAATGCATAAACTAACCAAACTCTTTCACATTAGCCATTTTTATGGTACTTGTGCTTCAAAGATGAGTGTTGGTCATGGGCCCAAGGTTAAAATCTTCGCGGCGCCATACCTCTGAACTCAAACATAGGTGGCCTCGGCCACCGCCCTCTCTTGGAGAGGTGTGTGTCTTCGTTCCTTTTGTCGGTTTGTGTGTGTGTTCTCGTGTTTGTCTCATTTTTTCTGTCTTTTTTTCTTTCTTGAGCAGCCCTTTTTGGTCAGTCCTTTTTGCGGCAGAGCGGTACTACCGCTGCGTGCGCGGTACTACCGCTGACAAGGTCAAGCGGTACTACCGCCCACCCCAGCGGTACTACCGCTGGGCGGGCGATGGGGGGTTATGTCGGGGCAGGGGGAGTTGTTTCTCCCCCATACCCATTCGCCCCCACTCGTCTTCCTCTTCGCTCCAGCGACCTCTCGCCGCAGGAGGGGCCCGGCCGGCGCCGTTTTCGTGCCGTCCCTCTCCATTTCCTCCGGTGGAGTCGATCCCCACCACGTCCTCTAGCCATGGATGCCGGTATTGCCCCCGTTCCCGTTCTCTCTTTGCCTAGATCTTGCATCTAGTTTTTAGGGGCAATAGGCATTGTTCTTCTCGTCTTTTGGCTAAGGCGAGGCTTGAGTAGGATGGAGATGGCTTCTAGGCCTGTGGATTGAAGTTTGGTAGGTTTATTTTTGAATTTGGCATCTCCGGTAGTGCCGGATCTGTCCACGGTAGTAGGGAACCGCCGTTCCCCATCTGGCGCGGTACTACCGCCCTCCTCGAGCGGTACTACCGCTCAAGCGGTACTGCCGCTTATGGTCGGTACTACCGTTCCCCATCTGGCGCGGTACTACCGCCCTCTTCGAGCGGTACTACCGCGCAAGCTAGATGCTAATTCCATCTTTTCTACCAAGCTTTGATCGTGTTGTGTTCTTTGGTGGCTTATGCTCTTTTCTTTCATGTGTTTCTTCTGCTCGTGTGTTTGGTTCCAGGTGGTGATCATCCTGAGCAGCAGGTCCGCCGTGTCAACCCCGGTCGTGCAACGTCAAAGCGCTACCGCACTTCTGAGTCAGCAGGTGGTTCCTCTAGTGCTCAACCGCCGCCAGCAGGCGCAACCTCAAGTGCTCCACCGCCACCTCAGCACGAAGAGATCGCAACAAGCCAAAGGGAAAGACTGTGACTGAGATGACTGCCAAGGAGATTTTGGGCAAAGCGTCGCCGCAACCCCTATGAGGAAGACCAAGATCCCACTTTGGTCAACCGCCCGTTCTGGAACCGCTTTCAGTTCTCCATCTTCTTTGATGTGATCAAGGCTAAGAAGAATCACTTGTTGATGTCCGTTCCATCGACACCGATCCAATGGAAAAGGACCCTGAGTACTTTGGCGAAGCCCTTCAGATGTGCACTCAGTTGAACATTCTCAGAATCATGCAGTTCAACAAGGACTTTGATGCCGACATCATATGCCAATTCTATGCCACTGTCCATCTTGGAACTGATGCAGAAAGGACCTTGACTTGGATGACGAATGGCAAGTTGCTCACTGTCACGTGGAAGGCCTTCATGGAGTTACTTGGGGTGGAAGATCACGGGCTTGAGAATCCAGTCGGCTTCCGTCCTCACCGCAATGTCACCTCCACTCACAAGCAAGCCTCTGGCCCTACTGCTCTCAGAAGGTTAACCCCAAGACAAAGAAGGTAACCTATGAGTTGTCTACCTATCTGGACATCCTTCACCGTGTCTTCCGCGAGACTCTTTTCCCGTCGCATTGGGAATCTGGATATGGTCCACTCCTATCTTGTGGACATGCTTCTCTTCTGCCAGCATGAGAAGGAAGCAAACCACTGGAGAGCCCTGGACATTTCTCATGTTATGTGGTCTGAACTTCTGTCTGCCATTTCTGAGCGCAAGTGCCCGATCTATGGTCCTTTCATCATGCTGCTCATTGAGAAGCCTGGGCACATCACTATCCCAGGGCTCGCTGGAAACTGGAGAGTTGATTTCTCATGATATCAAACGTCTGCGGAAGAAGGACAACTGGGGCACCCAGGCCCCTCGATCTGATGCTCCACCTTCTGAGGCTGACATGGAGTCCAAGGACGATGCTGAGGCCGACAAGGATGAGGACTATGAGCCCTCCGGTGTGGAGCCCTCATGGGCTAAGAGGATTAAGCGCAAGATGAAGAAACTTTTCTGCATGGAGTCTCATGGCCAGTACATGTCTCATGTCTCTGAGAAGAAGGCCCGCAGACGTCACAAGGAGCTCATGCGCCAGTTGGGTGCCACTGTTAACACGGATCTGAGGAGAGGATCACTGATGAGGAGGAGTGGGTTCACAGCATTGCCAGTGGACCGATTCAGACACAGAGCAGTTTCCGACCAATGACGGCGGTGCAGACGATCCCGCTGGGATGTGATGTTCGAGATCCTCAGCTTGCTATCACCTGGAGCCGTAGCAACGCTCTTTGCCCTTTTGGTGTCTCCTGCCAAAGGGGGAGAGAGTTTAGGGATTTGTGTTGTTGCCGTGTTGCGAGTGTGTCTTTGTGGTTTGTGGTGTCTTGTGTTTTCTCGTCGTTTGCTTGGTTTGGTTTGGTGCCAGTGAGACCTAAGTTCTAGACATATGGTGTGAGACATATGCTACCTTATCTTTACCTTATTATCTATGTCTATTCAGTACTGTAGTATCTTATGAGTTGCATGCTTATCCTGTTTTATACCCTGCTCTCATGTATCCTATGCTTAGAATTGTTGGACTATAAAATATAGGGGGGGTGTTGATCCTAATGTGTGTGTCTTGCATTCCAAAAGCACTACTAACTAGGTGCACACATTCAGGGGGAGCCCGTCTATATTTTGTAGTTCTAAGTATCTTTTCTTTCATGTCTTTTCCCTGTGCAAATCCCTGGTTGTCATCAATCCACCAAAAATGGGGAGATTGTTAAGGCATATCTCTCTCGATGTAGTTTTGGTGATTGATGACAACATATTTGCGGACTAACCATGTGCTTTGAGCATTTCAGAGATTCATCCTTTGGCTCAAGATGATTTCTTTCCCCTCGAAGTGTTTTTCAAGACGGTGTAGCTCTTTCGTTTCTTGTTGGTGGACTAGTTTCGTAGGAGTGACCGTACTATCAAGAGGGGGTCCGCTTTGGTAAGGCTAGGGTGGAATCATCACGTACACTTCCGCTTCACACCCTCTGGACCTTCCCGCACCATTGGAGGTTTGTTTCCCTGTTGTTTGAGCAGTCCTTGGCCCCAGCGGTAGTACCGCTTGAGGGTCCTCAGTAGCAGTACCGCTGCGGTACCGGGCCACTACCGCCTTGACTCGAGGGGGGGCGCTTCTCGTGTCGGGTTGAGCGGCACTTGCAGCGGTAGTAGGTGCGGTAGTACCGCTCGAGAGTGGTAGTATCGCCCTACCACCGCGGCAGTACCGCATTGGGCAGGTCCCTCCTCTATCTTCAAGCCCTCTCAGGCTGGGCGGTAGTACCGTAAGGGGGAGCGGTAGTACCACTGGGTCTAGCGGTAGTACCACTGTGCCCTACGGTAGTATTGCCCTCTGCGGGGCTGTTTTGTGGGGTAATGGTTGGATTGTTACCCCCACTATAAAAGGGGGTCCCCTTCTTCTTCGTTGACCTACCTCTTCCCCCAAAAGCTCCATTAATGCTCTAAGATCCATTTTTGCCCGATCTCTCTCCCTAGCTAACCAAACTTGTTGATTTGCTTGGGAGTAGTTGAGAAGGCCCCGATCTACAGTTCCACCAAGAAGTATTTGATTCCCCCACTAATCCCTAGAGGATCTTGTTACTCTTGGGTGTTTGAGCACGCTAGACGGTTGAGGTCACCACGAGCCATAGTCCATTGTGGTGAAGCTTCAGTGGTGTTGTTGGGAGCCTCCGATTGAGTTGTGGAGTTTGCCCCAACCTTGTTTGTAAAGGTCCGGTCACCGCCTCCAAGGGCACCAATAGTGAAATCACCGGTCTCGCATTGTGTGAGGGCGTGAGAAGAATACGGTGGCCCTAGTGGCTTATTGGGGAGCATTGTGCCTCCACACCGCTCTAACGGAGACATACTTCCCCTCAAAAGGAAGGAACTTTGGTAACACATCCTCGTCTTCACCGGGTCCACTCTTGGTTATCTCTTACCTTTACTTGTGCAAGCTTATTAGTGTTACTTATCTTGCTTGCTTGTATGTTCGTTGTTGTTGCATCATATAGGTTGCTCACCTAGTTGCACATCTAGACAACCTACTTTGATGCATAGTTTAATTTGGTAAAGAAAAGCTAAAAATTGTTAGTTGCCTATTCACCCCCCTCTAGTCAACCATATCGATCCTTTCACCCTGTTGCTCCACCGACGTACTCCTTCCTCCTATATATACCTACATACCCCCAAACGATCAAATACGGAGCCACAACCCTAATTCCACCGCCGTAACTTTCTGTATCCACGAGATCCCATCTTGGGGCCTGTTCCGGAGCTCCGCCGGAGGGGGCATCGATCACGGAGGGCTTCTACATCAACACCATAGCCTCTCCGATGAAGTGTGAGTAGTTTACCTCAGACCTTCGGGTCCATAGTTATTAGCTAGATGGCTTATTCTCTCTTTTTGGATCTCAATACAATGTTCTCCCCCTCTCTCGTGGAGATCTATTCGATGTAATCTTCTTTTGTGGTGTGTTTGTTGAGACCGATGAATTGTGGGTTTATGATCAAGTTTATCTATGAACAATATTTGAATCTTCTCTGAATTCTTTTACGTATGATTGGTTATCTTTGCAAGTCTCTTCGAATTATCAGTTTGGTTTGGCCTACTAGATTGATCTTTCTTGCAATGGGAGAAGTACTTAGCTTTGGGTTCAATCTTGCGGTGTCCTTTCCCAGTGACAGTAGGGGCAGCAAGGCACGTATTGTATTGTTGCCATCGAGGATAACCAGATGGGGTTTTTATCATACTGCATGAATTTATCCCTCTACATCATGTCATCTTGCTTAAAGCGTTACTCTGTTCTTATGAACTTAATACTCTAGATGCATGCTGGATAGCGGTCGATGTGTGGAGTAATAGTAGTAGATGCAGGCAGGAGTCGGTCTACTTGTCTTGGATGTGATGCCTATATACATGATCATACCTAGATATTCTCATAACTATGCCCAATTCTGTCAATTGCTCAACAGTAATTTGTTCACCCACCGTAAAATACTTATGCTCTCGAGAGAAGCCACTAGTGAAACCTATGGCCCCGGGTCTATCTTCCATCATATTAATCTTCCAACACTAAGTTATTTTCATTGCCTTTTATTTTACTTTGCATCTTTATCATAAAAATACCAAAAATATTATCTTATCATATCTATCAGATCTCACTCTCGTAAGTGACCGTGTAGGGATTGAGAACCCCTTATCGCGTTGGTTGCGAGGATTTATTTGTTTTGTGTGGGTGCGAGGGACTCGCGCGTAGCCTCCTACTAGATTGATCCCTTGGTTCTCAAAAACTGAGGGAAATACTTACGCTACTTTGCTGCATCACCCTTTCCTCTTCAAGGGAAAACCAACGCAGTGCTCAAGAGGTAGCATCTGGCGAGCCATTCGTCCCGGACACTGTGCTTGAAAGCCGCTAAGGCTTCGGCATCTGGGCAGTCGACGATTTGATTCTTCTTTGTGAGAAATATGTTCCAAAGCTTTCAGGCTGACTCTTTGGGTTGTTGAATTATGTGACTTAAATCGTCTGCGTCCGGAGGTCGGACATAGGTCCCTTGAAAATTGGCCCTAAAAGCATCCTCAAGCTCTTCCCAGCTTCCAATTGAGTTTTTGGGGAGGCTTTTCAGCCAGTGCCGAGCTGGTCCTTTCAACTTGAGGGGCAGGTATTTGATGGCGTGGAGATCATCTCCGCGAGCCATGTGGATGCGTAGGATAAAGTCCTCAATCCAGACCCCAGGGTTTGTCGTTCCGTTGTATGCCTCTATGTTCACGGGTTTGAATCCCTCTAGAAATTCATGATCCAGCACCTCATCGGTGAAGCATAGGGGGTGCGTGGCACCCCTGTATTTGGATGTGTCATGGCATTCTTCGGACAGTTGTAGCGTTTGGTTTTGATTCCGAGCCGTTATTCGGTCAGTATAGTTGTTTGGGCGGCCATGATTCTGTGCCGGAGTGCGCTTCCTAGATCCGTAGATGGACCTGGCCATACCAGCTTTTTTGTGCAGGTCTTCACGTTAATCGTGTGCTGACTTGTGTGTGACGTCGTTACACACCCTATCGCGGCCACGGGTGGTCGATCCGGCTGATCGGCCATTTTATTTTTTGGCTTAGTGGGCTCTAAAGCCTTGTCATCGAATTCAGGCAGCAGCTTGCGCTTTGGATAGCTCTTTGTGTGGCGACTGCCGCTGTACTTTTCTTTAGTGTCAAGCACTTTGTTCCATCTGCTGTTGAGCGTATTCTGCGCGGCCTTAAGCCTTTGCTTCTGCTTCTTCAGGCTCCTCGCGGTGGCGATAAGCCTTCTATGGAGGTTCTCTTGTTCCAAGTGTCTTTCCGGGATGATGTGTGCATCGTCCTCCGGACTGTTCTCCTCTCCGGAGACAGGTTGATGAGCTTTACCCTCGGCGTCGCCGTGATAGGACAGCGGCTCTGTACTATGTTTGCCATCCGCTGGCTCATCCTGCTCCATTGCTGGGTCCATGTGGTCGTCGTTTCCTTTGGAGTCGACCGGGGTATTATTCTTTCTTGTGTTGTTATCGTTGTTGATACGTCTCCAACGTATCTATAATTCTTGATTGCTCCATGCTATATTATATACTGTTTTGGACTATATTGGGTTTTATTATACACTTTTATATCATTTTTTGGGACTAACCTATTAACCCAAAGCCCAGTGCCAGTTTCTGTTTTTACCCTGTGTTAGGGTTTCGAAGAAAAGGAAAACCAGACGAAGTCCAATTGACCTGAAACTTCACGGAACTCATTTTTGGAAGGAAAGAAGCCCAGAAGACTTGGAGTGCACGTCGGGGGATCTGCGAGGAGGTCACGAGGCAGGGGGGCGCGCCCACCCCCTAGGCGCGCCCTCCACCCTCGTGAGCCCCTCATGGGCCCCCTGACGTATTTCTTCCGCCTATATATCTCCATATACCCTAAAAACATCCGTGAGCACAATAGATTGGAAGTTCCGCCGCCAGAAGCCTCCGTAGCCACCGAAAGCCAATCTAGACCCGTTCCGGCACCCTGCCGGAGGGGGCAATCCCTCTTCGGTGGCCATCTTCATCATCCCGGTGCTCTCCATGATGAGGAGGGAGTAGTTGTCCCTCGGGGCTGAGGGTATGTACCAGTAGCTATGTGTTTGATCTCTCTCTCTCTCTCTCTCGTGTTCTTGAGATGATGCGATCTTGATGTATCGTGAGCTTTGCTATTATATTTGGTCCCTATGATGTTTCTTCCCCCTCTACTCTCTTGTAATGAATTGAGTTTCCCCTTTGAATTTATATTATCGGATTGAGTCTTTATAGATTTGAGAACACTTGATGTATGTCTTGCCGTGCGTATCTGTGGTGACAATGGGATATCACGTGATTCACTTGATGTATGTTTTGGTGA